>NW_023604972.1:62808867-62846996 GCF_014898055.3 Talpa occidentalis
ATTTATTTATGCATACAAGAAATGGAGTAATACGCCCCAGGGGAGTGGGGAGAGGATTCACCAGAGAGAGTGGGGAGCAGAACAGGCAGATCTACTGTAAAACATGCTGAGGGGAGCAGAGGGCGAGACAGGAGAGGCCTGCAGCACCATGTGGGTTGCTCCCTGGCCAAGATTGAACTCAGCAGTGGCTGGCTATAGCTTAATAGCGCTGTCTTAAAATCTGTGCCACCAAGGAGGCCCTCAATCAGTACATTAGTGGAGTCTTTAGGGTGTTCTATGTACATTATTATGTGTTCTTCAAATAATGATAATTTTATTTTTTTTTCCACATTAGATACGTTTCAATCTTTCTTTTGTCTCATACTCTAGCTAGGATTCCAATAATAAGTTTAATTGTAGTGGTGAAAAATGGATATGCTTTTCATGTATCAGGTCTGAGAAGAATAATGTTTAGTTTTTCACTATTGAGAATGATGTTATATGTGGGTTTGTCATATATGGCGTTTATTGTTTTGAGGTATGATTCATCATCTGTCTTCAGTTTCTCAAGGATTTTCATTAATGGATTTAAGCCTTATCAAATGTTTCTCAAGTATTTTGATGTGATCATATGTTTGTATCTTTCGTTTATTAATGTGGTAAATGATGTTGATTAATTTTCAGATATTGAGCCATCCTGTTGTCTCGGAAGATATCCACTTGATCATGTTTGTATAATCCTTTTAATTCATGTCAAATTCACTTTGCTAAGATTTTTTTTAAGTTTATTTATTCATACATGCAAGAACTGGGATACAGGTCTAACACATGGGAGGGTGAGAGGATTCAACCGAGACAGAGTGGGGAACAAAATAGGCAGACTGACTGAAATAAACTGCTGAGGGGAGAGCGCGGGCGAGACAGGAGAGGGTCAGCCATGCCAGGGGATTCTCGCCAGCCAACAGGCATCGAACCTGTGCTGCAGAGCCTGCGGCACTTCAAAGCGCTGCACTCAATCGCTTGCGCCACCAGGGCAGGCCCCTTTGCTAAGATTTTGTTGAGAATTTTTGCATATATGCTCATTTTAGAAATTTGGCTGTACTTTTCTTTCTGTTGTTTTCCTTGTCTGTTTGGATATGTTAGCTTCACAAACATTGTTTGGACTATTCCCGCTTCTCCACTTTTGGAAGAATTTTTTTTTTTTAAGATTTATTTTATTTATACAAAGACCGGGTTATAGCCAGATGCGCGGAAGGGTGAGAGGTTTCCAGAGACAGAGCGGGGAACAGAACAGGCAGGCCCACGAAATACACTGCTGAGGGAAGCAGGGCGAGACAGGAAAGGTCTGCTGCCATGTGGGTTGCTCTGAGGCTGGTGGGGATGGAACTGGCACTGCAGAGGCTACTGACAGCTTCACAGCGCTGCACTCAACCGCCTGCACCACCAGGGAGGCCCCATTTTTTGGAAGAATTTGAGATAGATATAAACTCATCTCTGATAATTTGGTAAAATTCACTAGTGAAACCATCTGGTTCTGAACTTTTTTGGAAGGAAGACTTTTGATTATTGTTTCAATTCCCTTGCTGTAACTGGTCTGTTCAGGTTATCTATATCTTCACTAATCAGTCTCAGATGGTGACATATTTACAAGGATTTTTCCAGTTCTTCTAGGTTGTTCAACTTTTTAGCATACAAATGGTCCAAATAATCTCTTATGATCCTCTGAATATGATCCTGAATATGATATCCTTTTATGATCCTGAGATATCTTGTGTAATTTTCCTGTCATTTTTGATGTTATTTGTTTCTGATTTCTCCCTCTTTAAATTTGTGACTGTAGCTACTTTATTGAATTTTTTTAAGATTTATTTATTCATGCACACAAAAACCAAGGCACAGGCTGGATGCGTGGGGCGGGGTAAGAGAATTCACCAGAGACAGAGTGGGGAACAGAAGAGGCAGACTGACGAAATACACTGCTGAGGGGAGCAGCAGGCGAGACAGGAGAGGTCTGCTCGCCATGTGGGCTCCTCTAAGTCCAGCAGGGATCCAACTGGCACTGCAGAGGCTGCACACAACTTCACAGCGCTGTGCTCAACCGCCTGCACCACCAGGGAAGCCCCGCTGTATAAATTAAACTACCCAGGCCTGTGGGGAGTGGCAGGGGTGGGGGCCTGGGCGTGGCTCTTTGTTCTTTGTGACGTCTTGAGTGTTCCGAGAAGCTGGGAGACTTAATCACAGGACCAGTCAGCGCAGATTTTGACTCTGAGACCTGGGAGAACAGCACACTCCATGAGGAAGACGCTTGCTGCCGCTGTCTTCCGCGTGCTATCGGGTGTCTCCCAGAAGCCGCCTAGCAGAGTGCTAGTAGCTTCCTGTAACTTCTCCAATGATGCTACATTTGAAATTAAGAAATGTGAGCTTCATCGGTTGGAAGAGGGTCCCCCTGTCACAACCGTGTTAACCAGGGAGGATGGGCTCAAGTACTACAAGATGATGCAGAGCATTCGTCGAATGGAATTGAAGGCAGATCAGCTGTATAAACAAAAATTTATTCGTGGTTTCTGTCACTTGTGTGATGGTCAGGAAGCTTGTTGCGTGGGCCTTGAGGCTGGGATAAATCCAACAGATCATGTCATCACATCCTATCGGGCTCATGGTTTGTGCTATGTGCGTGGAATTTCTGCTCGAGGAATTCTTGCCGAATTGACAGGAAGAAGAGGAGGTTGTGCTAAAGGTAAAGGTGGCTCAATGCATATGTATGCCAAGAATTTCTATGGGGGTAATGGCATTGTTGGTGCTCAAGGACCCCTGGGAGTTGGTATTGCACTGGCCTGTAAATATAAGGGAACCAATGAGGTCTGTTTGACTCTGTACGGGGATGGTGCTGCTAATCAGGGGCAGATAGCTGAAGCTCACAATATGGCAGCTTTGTGGAAATTACCTTGCATTTTCATCTGTGAGAATAACTTCTATGGAATGGGGACATCTGTTGAGAGAGCAGCAGCCAACACTGAATACTACAAGAGAGGAAATTGTATCCCTGGATTAAGAGTGGATGGAATGGATGTTCTGTGCGTTCGGGAAGCAACTAAGTTTGCAGTTGATTTTTGCAGATCTGGAAAGGGGCCCATACTAATGGAGCTGCAAACATACCGTTACCATGGACACAGTATGAGTGATCCTGGAATCAGTTACCGAACACGAGAAGAAATTCAGAATGTAAGAGAGAAGCGTGATCCTATTATGCTTCTCAAAAATAGAATGGTAAACAACAACCTTGCCAGTGTTGAAGAACTGAAAGAAATTGATGTTAGTGTGCGGAAAGAAATTGATGATGCAGCCCAGTTTGCTATAACTGATCCTGAACCAAATTTGGAAGAGCTAGGCCATCATATCTACAGCAGTAATACACCTTTTCTAGTTCGTGGCACAAATCAATGGATCCAATTTAAGTCTCTCAGTTAAAGGGAGCCTGAACATTAATTTGATTTTAGTCCAAGGATCTTCACCAACTTGGAGGAATAAAATCCATAAAACATTAAGTCTTGTAATTTTTTATTAAAAGAGATTAAGAGATTATGTATGAGATTAAGAAATTAGGAGAATGGGCCTCCCTGGTGGCGCATCGGTTGAGCGCTGGGTTGTGAAGCTGCCCGCAGCCTCTGCAGCGCAGGTTCAATCCCCGGCTGCTCCGCGGCCACTGGCGGAGAGTCCCACATGGCGCGCAGACCTCTCCTGCCGCCCACTGCTCCCCTCAGCAGTGTACTTCGGTCCTTCTGCCTGCTCTGCTGCCCGCTCTGGCTCTGGTGAATTCTCTCACCCTCCTGCGCCTCCGACTGTACCCAGCACTTGTATAAATAAATAAATAAATAAATCTTAAAAAAAAATAAAATAAATTAAAAAAAGGAGATTAGGACATTAAGATGTATGATGTACCTTCAACAGGGAGATGTACACTGGTGCATTAAATAATCCATCACAGTTAATCATTTAATATGTTGTTAAAAGAAACTGAGACCATTTCAATTTGTCAAGAGAGTGGGTATACCTGGATTGCAAATCAGGCAACAATAATCCCCAGGTAATTAGGAGCCACTGATACAATGAGGGGAAGAAGTTTTTAAAAGTAAGCAAAGTTAGAAAATTATTTATGGGCCTTCCCTGGTGCCGCAAGTGGTTGAGCGCAGGGCTGTGAGGCAGGCTGAAGCCTCTGCAGCGCCAGTTCGATATGGGCTGGCCAGCGAGGGGCCCACATGGCGCGGCAGACTTCTCCTGCCTCACCTGCTGCTCCTCTCAGCAGTGTATTTAGTCAGTCTGCCTGGCCTGTACGCTGGTTCTTGTATAAATAAATAAATAAATAAATAAATAAATACATCTTAAAAAAAAAGAAAATTATTTATTTGACTGTAGCTTAAGTGGTTGCTTTATATGGGAAGCCCAGTTGACTGTTTTGATAAATTATTTGTTCCTTTTTTTTTAGATTTTGAGCGTATTGCCTGGTTTAAATTTTGGTTTGTTTATGCAGGAGACCAAGCCATGGGAGTTACATTAGTCTGATTGTCTCTTTGTTTAATTACTGAAAGCAGTATCTTGTACATTATTTTCAATTTATGCAAGTCTGAAGTAGGAAAAACATAGGATTATTTAACTTCCCAAGTTGTTTGCTATAATAGTTCTATTTGAATTTATATTATTTTACTATATGCTCTTATGTAAAGGAAAAATAGTTTTTCAATTCTTGTTCCACCCTGCCACAATTTGTGTATAAAGTCACTCTCTTGAGTTGATTTCAAATCACACTCAGTTATCAGGACCCCTAAATCTTCTTCACCACTTACAATAGATTAATTAGCCATTAAAATGGCTACTATAAAAGTATGTATATACAGACACATGTGCACATTCAATATTGATGCTGAAGCCTACTTACCCTTTTGTTCCTCCAATGCAGTATGACATTTCAAGGGGCTGGGGGAGACACAAGAACTTTTCTTCATGTACTTTATTGAAATAATTTTAGTGTGCCAACTTAAAGGGAAAATATGAATAACTGCATTTTTGCATTTTGCTTTAACCTTCAAGTTTAAGCTACTCTAATTTATACCATTTTTGTCTTCCATACTTTATTTATGTATTTTTATGGGTTGGATATTTAAAAGAAATATGTTGAAAAATTCAGATGGAGAAATTAAGTAACAGCCATGGTGACATAAAAGGAGTTAAATAGAATGGGTGACAGTAAACTCTGCCTTATTTGAACATTCACAGATAGTTTTTTAAAAGGAATACTCTAACTTGGATTACACAGGTTAATTTTACCAACTGTCCATCATGTCAACTAGTCATGACCTTGTGAAAGCATTTGTACTTGGTTATATTTAACTGATGGCATGAAATCCTATTGAAAGTGATGCATGACATAAATTACTGAGATCTGATGAAGTCAGAAACCAGAATTTGCCTATAATTATTTGTAGAAAGTAGCAAAAACAATTGTTAAATTGCTAAAACTGCAAAAATGAAAAATGATGTAAGAATTATATAAAATAAAATATTAAAAAATATTCAAAACTGATCTCAAACATTTTTCAAAGAGTGAGGATGATGTTAATTATACTTATTGTGGTGATAATTTCTTATATACCTATATCGAATCATATTGTAACTCAAATATAACATCATGTTATGTATAAATTGTATTCCATTTTTAAAAAGGTTGACATCTTTACAGCATCTGCTTCTACAAACAGAAGCTAGATACTTTCTAAGAATTCTAAAAAAAAAAAGTATATGAACATATGTATACATACAGGCAGACTTTATTGTCATACTTTCTTACAAAAAGTTTAAAGCAAGTAATATAACCTCAACTTTCTAAATTCAGAAAGCAGAGAAAAGCTTTGGTTTGTTTATAATGCAGGTTCAATTCAGAAATACCTTAACTGGATATCTTCCATTAAAAACATAAAATGTACATCATAAGACATTCAAAATAATCACAATATTTGAATGAAAATTTTCTTCAAATTTTTATTTTGAAGTTTTTGTTTCCATAAACTTGAAAATGGAAGAAGAGCTGCTCAAGTTTTTTTATTTTAATTATTTGTTTTTATATTCCCCATACAATTGCACCAGCCTTATTTGACTCTTAACTTACCTTCCCCCCTACCCCCCATAGTTTGTCTCTGGTTTATAGTTGTTTGTTGATTTTGATTTTCACTTTCTTATAGTTATTCTTTCTACGGGTCCCTTATTTAGGTTTTCTAGATTCCTGCTATGAGTGAGACCATCCGGTATTTTTCTTTTTCTTTCTGGCTTATTTCGCTGAGCATGATCCCTCCCAGCTCCATCCATGTTGCTGCAAATTGCATGTGTTTTTCTTTTTTGATTTCTGAGTAATATTCCATGGTGTATATGTACCACATCTTCTTGATCCAGTCATCTATTTTTGGGCATTTAGGTTGTTTCCAAAGCTTAACTATTGTCAATAGTGCTGCTATAAACATAGGGGTGCAGGAGCCCTTTGGGATCAATGTTTCTGTGTCCTTTGGGTAAATACCTAGGAGTGGAATTGCTGGATCATATGGAAGCTCTATCTTTAGCAGGTTGAGGAATCTCCACACAGCTTTCCATAGTGATTGGACCAGTTTGCACTCCCACCAACAGTGCAGGAGAGTTCCTTTTTTTCCACATCCTCACCAACATTTGTTGTTGCTAGTTTTTTTAATATGTGCCATTCTCACTGGTGTAAGATGGTATCTCATGGTAGTTTTGATATGCATTTCCCTGATTACAAGTGATGTTGAACATTTTTTCATATGCCAGTTGGCCATTTGCATTTCCTTTTTGGAGAAGTTTGTTTTTAGCTAATCTGCCCATTTTTGGACTGGATTATTTTCTTTGCTTTTGTTGAGTCTCATCAGCTCTTTGTAGATTTTTGTGATCAGTCCTTTATCATTAGTGTTGTGTGCAAAAATGTTCTCCCAGTCTGTGGGGTTTCTCTTTGTTTTGGTTATTGTCTCTTTTGCTGTGCAGAAGCTCTTTAATTTGATGTAGTCCCAGCTATTGATCTTTGCCTTCACTATCACTGCTTTGGGTGATGTGTCTGTAAAGATGTCTTTGAGGTGCATGTCATGTAGTGTTTCGCCTATATTTCCTTCTATGTATTTTATGGTTTCAGGTCTTATGTCTAGTTCTTTAATCCATTTTAAGTTGTTTTTTGTGCATGGTGTGAGGTAGTAGTCAAATTTCATTCTTTTGCATGTAGCGACCCAGTTTTCCCAGCACCATTTATTGAACAAACTTTCTCTCCTACAGTGCATATTCTTTGCTCCTTTGTCAAAGATTAGTTGACCATAAATCTGTGGGTTTATTTCTGCGTTTTCTATTTGGTTCTATTGATACCTGTGTCTGTTCTTGTTCAAGTTATTTTTATATATAACATATACACATCATTTAAAATGGTTGTTTTTATTATGAATTCTTTTAATATCATTAAAAATCAAGATACAAATGTTTTATTAAAATTGAAACCATCACTAAACTAAAATACAAAAATATCTTTTTCTTGTTTTTATTTTAGAGGATAAACACATTTGTCACAATATACATGTTCAATTCCACTAAAACAGGGAATTTTAATGTTTTTATATTTAAAAAATGTCTAGTCTGTGTATATATTTTGGAACGATAATCATATCATTGATTGCACATAATTCTGTATGCTACAAAACCAAAAACAACCACTCTACTGTTTTCAATTAGGTCAGACAATAAATTAACAATAGCACTTGATTTAGCAAACTGTAATTCAGAGAAGTGTAGAAAACCAGTAGTTGGAATCCATTTCCTGTTTATAATATTAGTTAGTCTATAAAGGTAAGCAATTGTGCATATTTTATGAAAGGAAAAAGCTTTAGAAAGGGAATATTTGGAAGTACTACAATTATATTTATTTTAAAAATTGATGTATTTGCCTATCTAGTGTAATGTACAGAGCAGGCATTAGTAAAATTTAACCTGACAATTTATTTGCAAGCGAGACCTAATTCTAAAAATATGAATTATAGAACATATCATGAATAAATCCTGTTGAAAATGAAAAATTAATTTTTTTTTGCTTAGTTAGTTTTTCAACCTTCACCACTATCTAATTGCATAACATTTATATTAACTTAAAGAGAAAAATCTATTACCATTTCTGGTCACTACCATTTCTCCATCTTTTTTTTTTTTCAGCTTTTACTTTCTTTTTTTTTTCCTTTTTTTTAAATAATAAATTTTGTTTTTATATTCCCCCATACAATTGCAACCCCCCCATTCTGACCCAATCCTCCCCCTCCCCCCCCACACCCCAAAAAGTGTCTCTGGTTCATAATTTTGTTGATTTGATTTCACTTCTTATAGTTATTCATTTTCCTGGTCCCTTATTTAAGTTTTCTAGATTCCTGCTATGAGTGAGACCATCCGGTATTTTTCTTTTTGTTTTTGGGCTTATTTCACTGAGCATGATCCCTTCCAGCGCCATCCATGTTGCTGCAAATTGCATGTGTTATCTTTTTTGAATGCTGAGTAATATTCCATGGATATATTGTACCACATCTTCTTGATACAGTCATCTAATTTTTGGCATTTGGCTGTTTCCAAAGCTAAGCTATTATAAATAGTGCTGCCTATACACATAGGGGTTGCAGGTGTTCTTTGGAATTGATGTTTTCGTGTCTTTGGGTAAATACCTAGCAGTGGAATTGCTGGATCATATGGAAGCTCTATGTTTAGTAGGTCCAGAAATCTCCACACAGCTCTCCATAGTGGTTGGACCAGTCTGCACTCCCACCAACAGTGTAGAAGAGTTCCTTTTTCTCCACACCCTCGCCAACATTTGCTGTTGCTATTTTAATATGTGCCATTCTCACTGGTTAAGATGGTATCTCATGGTAAGTTTTGATTTGCATTTCCCTGATTACAAGTTGATGTTGAACATTTTTCATATGTCTGTTGGCCATTTGCATTTCCTCTTCAGAGAAGTTTCTTTTTAACACTTCTGCCCATTTTTTGACCCGATTATTTTCTTTGTTGTTGCTGAGTCTCATCAGCTCTTTGCAGATTTTTGTGATCAGTCCTTTATCATTAGTGTTGTGTGCAAAAATGTTCTCCCAAGTCGGTGGGGTTACTTCTTTGTTTTGGTTATTGTCTCTTTGCTGTGCAGAAGCTCTTTAATTTGATGTAGTCCCAGCTGTTGATCTTTGCCTTCACTATCACTGCTTTGGGTGATGTGTCTGTAAAGATGTCTTTGATATGCAAATCACGTAGTGTTTCACCTATATTCCTCCTATGTATTTTTATGGTTTCAGGTTTATGTCTAGTTCTTTAATCCATTTTGAGTTGATTTTGTGTATGGTGTGAGGTAGTGGTCAAGCTTCATTCTTTTGCATGTAGCAACCCAGTTTTCCCAGCACCATTTATTGAACAAACTTTCTTTGCTCCATTGCATAGTCTTTGCTCATTTGTCAAAGATTCGTTAACCATAAATCTGTGGGTTTATTTCTGGATTTTCTATTCGATTCCATTGGTCTGTATGTCTGTTCTTGTTCCAATACCATGCAGTTTTGATGATTATGGCTTTGTAGTAAGTTTGAAGTTGGGAGTGTGATGCCTCCATTTCCTTCTTTTTTTTTTCAGTAGAGCTTTGGCTATTCGGGGTTTTTTGTGATTCCATATGAATTTCATCAATAATTGTTCTATTTCTTTGAAGAATGACATTGAAATTTTGATTGGAATAGCATTGAATCTGTATATTGCTTTTGGTAGGATGGCCATTTTAATAATGTTTATTCTTCCAATCCATGAGCAGGGGATGTCTTTCCATTTCTTTGTGTCTTCTTCTATTTCTTTTAAACAGTTTTATAGTTTTCTTTGTATAGGTCCTTTACCTCTTTTGTTAGATTTATTCCCAAATATTTGATTTTTTTTGTTTCATTACTTAAAATGGATTTTTTTTTGATTTCTTCTTCTTAGTTGCTGTTGTGTATAGGAAGGCTACTGACATTTGCATGTTATTTTGTATCCTGCCACTTTACTGAATTGATTGATGAGTTCAATGAGTTTTTCTGTGGAGTTTTTAGGGTTCTCTATTTATATTATCATATCATCTGCAAATAGTGATAGTTTGACTTCTTCTTTCCTATTTGGATTCCTTGTATGTCTTTCTCTGTCTTATTGCTCTGCTAGGACTTCCAGTATTATATTGAAAAGCAGTGGTGAGAGTGGTTATCCTTGTCTTGTTCCAGATCTTAATGGAATTGCTTTCAGCTTTTCACCATTGAGAATGATACTGGCTGTTGGCTTGTCATAGATGGCCTTTATGATGTTGAGGTACTTCCTTGTATCCCAAGAATTTCAAGGGCTTTTATCATGAATGGGTGTTGCACTTTGTCGAAAGTTTCTCAGCATCTATTGATATTATCATATTGTTTTTATATTTCTTTTTGTTGATATGTTGGATAACGTTGATTGATTTTCGGATGTTGAACCATCCTTGTGTCCCTGGAATGAATCCTACTTGGTGGTGGTGAATTATCTTATGGATACATTGTTGGATTCTGATAGCTAAAATTTTATTGAGGATTTTTGCATCAGTGTTCATTAGGGAGATTGGCCTGTAGTTTTCCTTTTTTTGTGTTGTCCTTATTCGGTTTTGGTATTAGTGTAATGTTGGCTTCATAGAACGTGTTTGGTATTGTCCCTTCCTTCTCAATTTTTTTGGAAGAGTTTGTGAAGGATAGGCACTAATTCGTCTCTGAATCTTTGGTAGAATTAATTTGTAAATCCATCAGGTCCTGGGCTTTTGTTTTTGGGGAGGTTTTTGATTACCATTTCAATTTTGCTAATTGTAATTGGTTTGTTTAGGTGTTCTATTTCTTTATCTAGCTTTGGGTGATTGTAGAGTTGTAGGAATTTGTCCATCTCCTCTAGATTGTTGAACTTGTTCCATATAACTGTTCATAGTAGTTACTGATTATTCTTTTGATTTCTGCTGTGTCCGTTGTGATTTCTCCTCTTTCATTGATGATCCTATTTATTTGTGCTTTCTCCCTTTTTTCCTTTGTGAGCCTGGCTAGGGTTTTGTCTATTTTATTGATTTTTTCAAAGAACCAGCTCTGGTTTCATTGATCTTTTGGATTGTTTTTTTAGTTTCAATTTCATTTATTTCTGCTTTGGTTTTTATTTATTTCTTTCTTCTACTGGTTTTGGGTTTTTTTGTTGTTCTTTTTCTAGATCTCTGAGCTTCGAGATTAGGTTGTTTCTTTGAGTTCTTTCTTGTTATTTGATGTGAGCTTCTATTGCTATATATTTTCCTCTTATTACTGCTTTTGCTGCATCCCATACATTTAGGATATTGGTGTCCTCCTTGTCATTCAATTCGAAGAATTTTTAATTTCTTCTTTGATCTCCTCGTTAGTCCAGTGGTCTTCCAGTAGTGTGGTTTTTAATCTCTATGAGGTAGGAACGTTCCTTGACTTCTTTTTATGGTTTATTTCTAGTTTGATGCCTTCATGGTCAGAAAAGATGGTTGGTATGATTTCAATCTTGGTGTATCTGTTGATGTTTGTCTTGTGCCCCAGTATGTGATCGATCCTGGAGAATGATCCATGTGCACTTGAGAAAGATGTGTACTCCGTTTTTTTTTTGGGTTTAGTGTTCTATAGATCTGTTAAGCCCAAATGCTCTAGGTCCTTATTTAGAGCTTTAGTTTCTTTCCTTATTTTTTGTCTTGTTGATCTATCCATTGTTGATAGTGGTGTGTTGAAGTCTCCCACTACGTATGTGTTTTCTCTGATGTCTGTTTTCAGAGAGGACAACAGTTGTCTGATATATTTTGGTGCTCCCTCATTTGGTGCATATATGTTAATGAGTGTTATTTCTTCTTGAAGTATTGTCCCCTTGATCATAATGTAGTGACCATTGGGGTCTCTTTTTATTTTTTTTTGAGTTTGAAGTCTGTTTTATCTGATATGAGTATAGCTGTTCCTTCTTTCTTTTTTGGTCCATTCGCTTGTAGGATTGTTTCCATCCTTAACTTTGAGCCTATTTTATCTTTTGTAGCTAAATGTGTTTCCTGGAGACAGCAAAAAGTTGGGTTTTGTTTCTTAATCCAGGATGCAACTCTGTGTCTTTTTATTGAAGAGTTTAGTCCATTTACATTTAGAGTTAATATCGATATGTTAGCATCTGTATTTGCCATTGTGTGTGTCTTTCCTTTGATTTTATTTATTCTTTTAATAACTTTTTTTTTTTTTTGGTCTTCTTTCATTGTTATTCGTCCCTCTGAGGTTCTGGCTTTAGGATTCCTTGTAGTATTTTTTGGAGAGGGGGTTTAGTCGTAATGAAATTCCGGAGTTTCTGTTTGTCTGGGAAGGTCCTTATTCTTTCTTCATAGAGGAAGGAGAGATTTGCGGGATAGAGTATTCTTGGTTGGCATCTGTTTTCTTGGAGTTTGTTGACTATGTCCCTCCACTCTCTCCTTGCCCATAGTGTTTCTTCAGAGAAATCTGATGTCAGCCTGATCGGTTTCCCTTTGAATGTTATCTGTTTCTTCCCTCTTACCAGCTTCATTATTTTTTCCTTGTCCTGGATTCTTGGGAGCTTTACTATTATTTGTCTTGCTGTATTTTTCCTTTCGTCGTGGAAGTTTGGTGTTATTCTTGCTTCTTGTATATCAATTTTCAGCTGTTCTTCGCATTTGGGAAGTTCTCTTCAATTATCTCCTGGAATATTTTCTCTGTTCCTACATCTCTCTCCTCTCCTTCTGGAATTCCTATAACTCTTATATTTCCTTTCCTCATAGAGTCAGATAGTTCCCGAAGTCTTTCTTCGTTCTTTTTCCTTCGTACTTCTCTTTCCTTTTCTGTTTTGGTTCTTTTTATTTCTGTGTCTTCAAGAGTGCTTATTCGTTCTTCCATTTCATCTATTCTGCTTTCATTGCTTTTCCCAGAGTTCTTTAGTTCCTCCATTAATTGTTTGATCTCCTGCATTTCTTTTACTTCCCTCTTTAGGGACTCAATTTCATTCTTCTGACCATTGTTTTCCCTCTTTAGGGACTCAATTTCCTTCTTCTGATCATTGTTTACCTTTATGGCTTCTGTCACTTTTTTAATCATGGCAATTTTAAATTCTCTTTCTGGAAGGCTCAGAAGTTCTTCCAAGTTACTGTCGTTGCAATCTGGGGGGTGGTTTTCTTTTTGTGGTGTGCTTCTTTCCTGAGGAGTTGTTAGGTTGTGTGTGGTTCTTATACTCCCTACTGTCTGTTTTCTAATTTGTCGTATGCATTGGGACACTGTGTTGCTCGGACTGGCCGGCATCTTGGGTGAACTTCTCCGCTCCCCTCTGGCTCCTCCAGGAGCCATCTCTGGCTTCTGGGGGGGGCTTTCTGCTGGTTTTAGGCAGTCTTTACTGAAGAAATGTCCCTGATCTAAAATGGCGAAGCGGGACGCAGTCCCTGTGCATTCGGTCTCAGGCATACTCTTCTGCGCGCCCGGTTTGCCCCGGACGTTGGTGCCCGCTCCCCCTGTGGGCACAGACTGCTGGTTGGAAGGGGCCTGGCGTGGGCTGACTTCCCAGCTGGCTACTGGGTCCTCCAGAAGCCTTCTGCCCTTTTCAAGAAGTCTTTTCTTAAGAAATTTCCCTGTTCTATGGGGTGTTAATGACTTTTTTTTCTGGTCGCTAGGTGGCGCCAGAGATCTCTCCTATTGTCCTTGAGGGGCTGCTTTTCGATGCCCCCCCCCTCCGTGGGACGGGAACAGAGCGAGAATGGTAGGGCAAACCGCAACGGCTTTGGGGTGCTGTGTCTGCCTTGTGCCCCACCGTCGTGGAGAACCCATGCCCCAAATTTTGTGCCCCGGGTCTCAGTTCCAAAGCCCTCAGGTCCAGGACAAGGGCTGTAGCCCAGTTCAGTGGCGCAGGAATGACGCCTTTTGCACACTGCTCCCGTGCCTGGGCACCTGGTTCCTGCTCACTCAGTGAGGGACTTTCACCTCAGTGAGGGCCTCCGCGTCTCCCCGCAAGCCTAGGTCGTCTCCCCACAAGCCTAGGTCGCAGATGCGGGGACCTGGGCAGCCGGGATCCCGATCCGCATTTGCTTTTCAAGTGCGCCAAGTGCGCCGCTTTTCCATGCAAGCTTACTGGCCGGCTGGGGCTGTGTGCAGGTCTCCTCCAGAGTCCCTTTGTTCTCCAATGGCGCCCGGAGCCGTTCGCTCACCGCTGCAGAGATTCCTGCAGGATTCTCCACAGCGCCCGTTTACGGGGTGTGGTGGCTGCAATAGTTCCTTTCCACTCACAGTCCCGCTTGCTGCGTAGCTTGTTCTTGTTGGTCGTTTTAGTTTGTTTTTTTCCTCCTCTCTGCTGGTCGGAGAGTACCGACTTTGTGGGCGGGGGAGGAGAGCAAGGTTCTGCGCTTTCCTCCCTTCTAGTCCTCTTTTATGGCCACTTTCTACTTCAGGCAGTTTGCTGGAGTCATCCGTTTATCTTCCGTGTCCCAGTTCTCACTGGGACCTGCCGCTTTTCCTCCCTATTAACTTTTTTTAATGGGAGATCTCACTCACAGCATCTCCTCGCCACCATGTTGCTCCGCCCAATTCCCATTTCTCCATCTTTTTATTTTCTAAAATCTATTAATTTACCTGCTGTTACTGGATTTTGCCTATTCCTAAAGCTCACTCAAGTCACATTGATTCATCTGCTATGGTGTGTGCACTCAGGCCTTTTCAGAAAGTGCACTTTGATTGCACTGGTGGTTGTGGGGAATCTTTCATGGTGGGGATCCTTCAGGGTGCCTTCCCCAGCATGCTGATGTCTCAGGAAAGTCTACATCACTAGGCCACTGCAGGAAGGTTTTTGTCACCATGTTGCTATCTGTGAGGTGTCTGCATTATTGAGGTAATTACAGTTTTAAACTACACTCCTTTCCAGTAGATTAAAAAATATTAGTATTAAAAATATAGTTGGTGGTTCCCTATGGTGAGGTATAGTCAATAAATCACATGAGACTCTGTGGTTAATCATTTAAATTGTCAAGAATAAAAAAAAAATACTCTTAAGGATAAAGCATAGATTGTTAAAATTTTAGATCTGCATTTAATTTTTACGTAAAGTTTGATATATCAGTTAATGAATCTGGGGTATAAGCAGCATAAAAACATTAATTTTAAAGAATTATCCATAAATAAACATTTATGTGGTGGTGGAGTGTTCGAGAGATAGTAATGTACTTGTCATTAAATTTAACCAAGTGGACCTCCTTGGTGGTACAAGGGGTTAAGTCACAGAACAACTGTTTGTGCCACGGAAGCACAAATTCAATCCCCAGCCAGGGAGCTAACCCATATGGCACAGCAGGCCTCTTCTGTCTCATGTGCTACTCCCCTCAGCAGTGTATTTCTGTCAATCTGCCTGTCTGCTCCCCACTTTGCCTCTGGAGAATCCTCTTACCCCCTGCACCTTTGGCTTACACTCCATGTCTTCTATGCATAAATAAATCTTAAAAAATAATTTAACTAAGTTCTTAATTTAATTTAATTGTTGGTAACATGGGTTGCAAAAGCATATGGAAATAATTAGAGAAAAATAAATGGACACTGGGCACAGGCTGTATGTTTGTGCAGTTTGACTAGTAAAAAGCAATAGGGATGAGATCTACCAGAGGTAAATCTTCTTCCAGATTTGAAGTAATATGAGCATGAGCCAATAGAAGATTCTGTAACAAGTACAGAAAAGTTAGGTTTCCAAAAATAACAGAAAATTTCTTTCTCTCTCTCTCACGAGATTAGTTGTAAGGGAGATCTGTTGATGTAACGATTCATCAGGAGATTGGAAGCTGGAGTACAGGAACAGCAAAGAGCACTGGATCAGATGAGGTTTCATCTCCATAAAATAAATACATGGCCTGAGAACATGCCCAGCATTTACTGCTTTACTGACCTCATTTTTTCTCTCTGTATAGGGATAACATGTATTATATATAATTTTCATGTAATATGGAAATTAACCCCTTTAAAACATGTAATGCATTCTCATAAATAGATGATATATTTATTATGAAATTAACTGAGAAGAGGGATACATGAAGGTTGGTAAGATTAAGGGATTTTGAAAAATTCATCATAAACTTTTAATGTAGCACCCATGGCCTAAGAGAACAGAAAGATTTCTCACACACCAGAATAGCTAACTGGTGGCCCTAATAGGAGCTTGTCAAATGCACCTGGCAATCCTACAACAACCTTGCTTTCCGAATATGATAATTTTGATTAGTATATAACATCTTTGAATTTTAAAATATTTTATTGCAACTATTTTCCTTTGTCTTTGTGGATGATGGTGGTTGGTCCTCTTATTTAAAAACCTCTCTGATGCTTCTCCAATGGTGGCCTTTTAGATTTATAGTGGTGGGTATGGAAATATGGAAATATCTTAGAATCTAGATGCACAATGGGTCCGTGGGAACAGAAAGATTCTCACACACCGAAAGTTCCATAACACATCTACTGCATTGTCTCAGGTTGCTTGGAGAATCTGCATTCATATTCATAACATATTATATAATTATGAGGTCCTGATTTTCATATTTCCCTGTGTGATTTATCAGCTCTGCTGTATTACCAAATTAAAGGAGCCAACACAACATTATAAAATTAGAGTGTTCTGTTTTGGATGTTGTGGTGTGACGGTATTCTATTTTTAATTTGTTCATCATTGATCCTAATAAAGACAAACTGTCCTTTTCTGTAAGGCAATACATTATTTTTATTGCCTCTGTAACAGCTGCTCAAGTGTCATTTCCTTTGTCATTCAATGATGATGTATTCTTATATACACCATGACAGAAAATCTGGGATTGCTTAAAGCATATGTATTGGATTTAATAGAGAGAAGTGTAGTTGCACATCATCATTATATTTGTAGTTCTTAGTACAGAAAGGAGACATACAAAAAGAAGGCATTTAATTATATGCGTGAATAAGTGAAGAAGTAAATACTCTGTTTTTACTTACTACCTTTGTAATTTTTTGTCTTTTATGTAAACTCAACTTCAGTTTATTCATGTAGAAGTTGGGGATGATATAAACTGCTTTCTTTTCCTCTGTGAGGAGCGAATGAGCAAACATTGCTAATTTTTCATTTCTACTGAAGAGACACAAGCTATTACACACCCAGGCAAGATTTACAACACTGCTTTAAATCTCAAATTAGTACAAATAATAGCTTAAAATTTCATCAACATTATTAAAAAAAATATTTTGTCAAGGAAAGTTTGCTTGTCTGTCTAATACATAGTTAAAAGAATCTCCTAAGAGAGGCGTGAAATCTATTAGATTGTAAGTTTAGGATTTGATCAACAATATATTGCCTGGAATTAGATGCAAACTAAGGGCAGAGAAAACTGAAGTGGCCATGAAAACATGTTAAGGTGAAGTGCAAGATTTGCTTCTTCTTTAGAGCTTCTCTTTCCCAAGGTTTTGACTATAACAGTCAAATGTGCTGCTCAAACTTCCTTCCAGGGGGCAGCAGTGTTCTGGAATTTTGCCAGTATTCTTTTGTCACTCTTTAAACCTGTTTCAGTGGCTCAGGTATTCTTCAAATAAGTAAATTCAAAGGAAATGAATGTTCTAATTATGCCATAGCATAGTGGCATTAAGAAAAAAAAGAAATGAGTCCACTCAAAGTTGTTAGCAGGAAGGGTTGTTGGGGAATATTTATTTAAAAATATCATAAATTGATACAGTTATGAGAAAATTATTCCAAAGAACTGTTCAAATATTAGAGAGAAGTCTCCCTTCTCTATTACTAACAATGTAGAGCTTATTTTGTAGAGTTTATTTTTACCATTCTACTTTATATATGATGCTCTGTTACTTAAATCAAGGTTACTAGATATACGTATATATTTATTTAAAGAGTAAAATTTGAGAAATGGGTTTTAAGTATGTAAGAATAAACTGTCTTAAATACAACACTTTCACAAGAAATGTAAAAAAGTAATTTTTAGAGGAAATATGAATAAAACTAACTCTGAACAGAGATTTCTTGAATTTTCCTTAATTTGTTAGAAAAATACATTTAATTGATGGTATTTATTTGGAAAGCGGATTATAATTTTACAAAATAATTCAGAGTACTGAGCAGAAATCAATTCACAACTCTTGATTCCTCCTGTTTGAGACACTAAGCCATCATAAATCTTGATATGAATTTGTATTTGGATTTTTATGTCTTATATCAGCCACATACATTTATAACTTTAAGGATAGGGAGATTATTGAAATGTTTGTAAAGCTTTCTTTTATAGCTTTTTTATGATCTTTTTACTATTATCTTGTAGACTTTGCTCCCAAACTCTCCAGATGGGGTCTGCATACAAGGGGCATGATGACACAGATGACCGTGGTCATCCTGCAGGAGAAGATGTTGGCACCATCAATTGCTACTAAAATTAACTCAATGTCTTCCTTTCTTTACACCACCATTACCTTGGTGAGATGAGGGACACTCTCACTTTACCTCATTTCAATGAAGTCTTTTTCTTCATGATAATTTGTCCTTAATTTTTATTTAATGATATTTCAGTACTAAAATGAGGGTAAAGAAAAGGGGAAAAAAGGCCCAGGAGTCTGAACTGTTCTGAAATAACCACACTTACTAAATATTAGGGTTGAATCTGGCTTAACTGTATTATTTTGAAGAATACATGGTACTGACATTTCCCTTTTGCTACAAGGGAGTTAGGTAATAGACCAAATGGGGAAAATTCTTCTCTGAGTTATATATATAACTCTTAATATTTGTTACCAAGTTCTTACTCATCACTCTTAATTGTCATATTGTAAATATGTGAAAAATACATTGTCATTAATAGAACAAAATCTGATATTTAACTAGAACATATTCTTTAACAACTTTCTTCACTTAACATTTGGTTAAAAATGCAATTATTACTGGAGACATTTAACTATCCTTTTATTGTGTTGTTCTTTTTCCCTACATTTTCTTGTCTTTTATTTAAAAATACTTTATATGCTATTGATCTAAAGAGGTGATGCTTTAAAATAAGTTCAGAAATGCCCTTGATCAACCATTAGACATAAATGTGAAATTATGTTACACTGTCATGAGTGACAGCTCCTATAATCACTGGTTCCTCTTTTAATAGAGTTTCATTAATTAAATGTAAAGTCTACAATTGGCCTTATAAAAGTGTTCATTTGTTTTTCCTGTTTCATTAAGATTAAAAGTGAGATTTGCTATTAATTAAAAAATTTAGGGAGATTTTAACTGCAAACATCATTTATGTGGTGAACATGTAGATGACTCTTAATTCTGCTTAGTAATAAGCGCAGTATTTAAAAATGACAAGGCAAAAATAAATCATTTTAAGTAAACTATAGCAGTATTAGTTCTATTATCCATATTCAACTTCAATCTTCTCAAACTGGGGAAAGATTAGAGGAGAGGCTCAACAGCTTGCAATGTCTTTCGGGAATTTTAAACATTTACATGGATGTCTGGAAACTTCACTTTTACTTTAAAATATGACAATAAAATTTTAAAAATGTCATCAGTATTAATCATTTAATAGAAAAATTTACCATCATATTCTAAAAATATAAGTTCATCATCTGTAAGTTGAATTTAGGATGTATAGGGTAGTTATTGTCCAGGAGATCCCCAGCAATTTCAAATTTTATTATTTATTTTCATAACCAGAGTCATTGCAAAACTGGATCATCTTCCTTGGTGACCTATAGCACAGGTATTTCCCCATTAGATCTTTGCATGTTCTCCTCTGGTGTGAGTAGGGTTTAGCCTTGTCAAAATGGACTTTTAAAGGGAGCTCTATCTTTGAAGAGATTGTGACAAGACTAAATTGACATACTTTACTGGATAGTGCATGTGCTCCTGGCAGTGCTAGTCTGGCTGACACCTCTGAAAGAAGGCTCAACTGTCACTCAGTGACCTGTTAACACCACTATTCCACCCTGCAGTGTCATTTTACTCATTCTCATTGAGATAATGCTCCCTTGAGACCTCCAATACCTGAAAAATGAAAAAGAACATCATAGACAGGCCAACTATTAAAAGGAGAGCTAACAATAACACGAGATCATGAATTCCAACAACAGAATTTTAAATTGAGTGAAAAGAGGAGGCCCATTATGATGACTAAGTTGAGAAGGTGGAGGGATGATCATATTTTAAGAGATAGCATAACTTTTTATTTATTTATTTATTTAAATAAATTTTATTTTTATATTCCCCATACAATTGCAACACCCTTATTTTGACCCCAATCCCTCCCCTCCCCGCCCCTCACCCCCCATAGAGTGTCTCTGATTCATAGTTTTTTGTTGATTTTGATTTTCACTTTCTTATAGTTATTCATTTTCCTGGTCCCTTATTTAAGTTTTCTAGATTCCTGCTATGAGTGAGTCCATCCGGTGTTTTTCTTTTTCTTTCTGGCTTATTTCGCTGAGCATGATCCCTCCCAGCTCCATCCATGTTGCTGCAAATTGCATGTGTTTTTCTTTTTTGATTTCTGAGTAATATTCCATGGTGTATATGTACCACATCTTCTTGATCCAGTCATCTATTTTTGGGCATTTGGGTTGTTTCCAAAGCTTAACTATTGTCAATAGTGCTGCTATAAACATAGGGGTGCAGGAGCCCTTTGGGATCAATGTTTCTGTGTCCTTTGGGTAAATACCTAGGAGTGGAATTGCTGGATCATATGGAAGCTCTATATTTAGCAGGTTGAGGAATCTCCACACAGCTTTCCATAGTGGTTGGACCAGTTTGCACTCCCACCAACAGTGCAGGAGAGTTCCTTTTTCTCCACATCCTCACCAGCATTTGTTGTTGCTAGTTTTTTTAATATGTGTCATTCTCACTGGTGTAAGATGGTATCTCATGGTAGTTTTAATTTGCATTTCCCTGATTACAAGTGATGTTGAACATTTTTTCATATGCCTGTTGGCCATTTGCATTTCCTTTTTGGAGAAGTTTGTTTTTAACTAATCTGCCCATTTTTTGACTGGATTATTTTCTTTGCTTTTATTGAGTCTCATCAGCTCTTTGTAGATTTTTGTGATCAGTCCTTTATCATTAGTGTTGTGTGCAAAAATGTTCTCCCAGTCTGTGGGGTTTCTCTTTGTTTTGGTTATTGTCTCTTTTGCTATGCAGAAGCTCTTTAATTTGAAGTAGACCCAGCTGTTGATCTTTGCCTTCACTATCACTGCTTTGGGTGATGTGTCTGTAAAGATGTCTTTGAGGTGCATGTCATGTAGTGTTTCGCCTATATTTCCTTCTATGTATTTTATGGTTTCAGGTCTTATGTATAGTTCTTTAATCCATTTTAAGTTGTTTTTTGTGCATGGTGTGAGGTAGTAGTCAAATTTCATTCTTTTGCATGTAGCGACCCAGTTTTCCCAGCATCATTTATTGAACAAACTTTCTTTCCTACAGTGCATATTCTTTGCTCCTTTGTCAAAGATTAGTTGACCATAAATCTGTGGGTTTATTTCTGGGTTTTCTATTTGGTTCTATTGATACCTGTGTCTGTTCTTGTTCAAGTTATTTTTATATATAACATATACACATCATTTAAAATTGTTGTTTTTATTATGAATTCTTTTAATATCATTAAAAATCAAGATACAAATGTTTTATTAAAATTGAAACCATCACTAAACTAAAATACAAAAATATCTTTTTCTTGTTTTTATTTTAGAGGATAAACACATTTGTCACAATATACATGTTCAATTCCACTAAAACAGGGAATTTTAATGTTTTTATATTTAAAAAATGTCTAGTCTGTGTATATATTTTGGAACGATAATCATATCATTGATTGCACATAATTCTGTAATGCTACAAAACCAAAAACAACCCACTCTACTGTTTTCAATTAGGTCAGACAATAAATTAACAATAGCACTTGATTTAGCAAACTGTAATTCAGACAAGTGTAGAAAACCAGTAGTTGGAATCCATTTCCTGTTTATAATATTAGTTAGTCTATAAAGGTAAGCAATTGTGCATATTTTATGAAAGGAAAAAGCTTTAGAAAGGGAATATTTGGAAGTACTACAATTATATTTATTTTAAAAATTGATGTATTTGCCTATCCAGTGTAATGTACAGAGCAGGCATTAGTAAAATTTAACCTGACAATTTATTTGCAAGCGAGACCTAATTCTAAAAATATGAATTATAGAACATATCATGAATTAATCCTGTTGAAAATGTAAAATTAATTTTTTTTTTGCTTAGTTAGTTTTGCAACCTTCACCACTATCTAATTGCATAACATTTATATTAACTTAAAGAGAAAAATCTATTACTATTTCTGGTCACTACCATTTCTCCATCTTTTCATTTTCTAAAAACTATAAATTTACCTGCTGTTACTGGATTTGCCTATTCCTGACATTTCACATAAATTATACTATGTGTGCTCTTTTGTGTCTGACTGCTTTCACTGAATATGTTTTCAAGTTTGTTGCAGTTGATAATAGTACTGTATTGTATTCAATGTTGACTGTAATTATATTTTATTTATTCATCAGTTGATAAACATTTGACTTTTTCCCACTTTTTGGCTATCGAGTGTGAAACTAAGGTTGTTGAGAAAAAAGCCCTATCCCTTCCTTAAAAATATGAAGCCAGTAGAAAATTTAAAGCACCTGGTCAAATCAATGTGATAGAATCTCTTATGATAAAATCTCATTTAGATAAAATAACTAAAAGAGAGGGACCTCCCTGGTGATACAAGGTGTTAAGTTGCTGCATTATGAAGCTAGCTGTAGCCACTTTAGCATGAGTTTGACCCCTGCCAGGGAACTGATCCATATGGCACAGCAGACAGACCTCTCCTGTCTCACCTGCTGCTCCCCTCAGCAGTGTATTTCAGTATATCCACCTGTTTTGTTCCCCACTCTGTCTCTGGTGAACCCTCTCACCCCCGTCCCCTGCACTTCTGGCCTGTACCCCAGTTCTTGAATGCATCAATAAATAAATATTTTAAAAAATCTAGACGTGTTGAAATATTTTCAGTCTGAATATATATATATTTATATTTACATATATCTATTATATATGTAATATGTGTGTTATATATGTGTTTTAAATATATAATATAACCTATTGATCCAATTTGATTTTGATTTTTAAAGAAACTTTTATAATTTAGATTTATAGACAAATCGAGATTAATGTACAGAGTTCCTTTCTGCCCTGTCTTAGTTGACCCTATTAATAACATCTTATATTAGTATTTGGTAAGGAAGAGAATCTCAGCAGACATAGTTGCTTAAACCCTGCATATACTAAATAAAAGTATGTCTTCACACTCTTGGGAAATAACTCCTGAACCCTTGAAATATTCTGATGATAAGAATGTTTCCATATGCCTAAAGAATTGCGCCATGCTCTATTAATCTGCCAGTTAAGTTTTTCATAATGATGCGTCCCAATGTTACTCCACCGAGAAGAAACATCTGGAGGCTTATGGCTGCTTTTTCTTGAATTTCTCTCCATGTGTCTTTTCCCTTTCCTGATTTCAACCTCTATCTTTTCATAGTAATAAACTATAACTTAATAAAAAAATCAAATTATTTAATTATACAAAATAAGACATCAATATATATAAACAAAACATTATATATGTACACACACACACACACATATATATATATATATATATATATATATATATATATATTCCCAGAAATATTTAAATTGGGAATCCAGGTTTGCATGGTGCTAGTGAGTGATGACTATTGTTCTTTCTTACTAGCCTGCATTTGAGTGTAAGTCAATATGTTTAGTACTTTATGGATATCACCTCATTTAATATTTGCAATATCTACAAAATGCAGTCATTTTAATCTTCACTTTACATAAGAGAAAATTCAGGTGCAAGTTAAATATTTGTTTAAAATTTTGCAATTAATAAATGATGGAGACAACATTTAAAGTCATGCAACAGGGTTTATATTTTGAAAATTACATTGTTTTCTAATCATTGCTTCTAGTAATACTCTATACTCAGCTTTTGCCTCATTCTCTGACAAACTTCTCTCTGGATGTTGAGGTCCTTCATCTTAGAAGAGTTCATATCTCACCCTTCCTACCTATTGTATAGACAGACATCTGTCATAGTTGAGCTCAGCCTTCTACTGAAACATTAAAAGACAATAGATAATGTGAGTGTTATCATCTGAGAGCCTCCATAGAGCCCACCTGCCAGCTGAGACCAACAAGTACCACAAACAACGTCTCAAGAAACAGTCACAAGTCAAACTCTTCCCAGAGTTTTCTTTTTTCTTTATTTTTTATTATTTAATTTATTTTAACACCATTCGTCACTTTTTTTTTTAAGATTTATTTATTTATTTATACAAGCACTGGATACAGTCAGAAGCGGGGAGGGTGAGAGAATTCACCAGAGACAGAGGGGAGAGCAGAGCAGGCAGACTGATGAAGCACACTACTGAGGGGAGCAGCGGGTGACAGGAGAGGTCTATGTGCCATGGGGTACCCTCGACCAGCGGCCGGGGATCGAACCAGTGCTGCAGAGGCTGCAGGCAGCTTCTCAACCCAGCGCTCAACTGCTGCACCACCAAGGAGGCCCACCATTCCTCACTTTTATACAATGTATGCTTTATCATCTCCGGTATAGTCCCTGTGTTATAGGGACTATAGTTCTCTAAGCGGGTGGAATTTCCACCTAGGCACCATCACCATAGTCCCTTGTTCTCTTCCCACCTTTGTTTTGATCCAACTCCCTCCTCCCCCCTGCAGAATATCTCTGGTTTATAGTTTCCTGGTGATTTTCATTTTTACTTTATTATAATTTTTTTTTCCTGATCCCTTATTAGGATCCCCGACATCCCTCCTATAAGTGAAACCATCCAGTATTTTTTCTTTTTCTTTCTGGCTTATTTCAGTGAGCATGATCCCTTCCAGCTCTATCCATGTTGTTGTGAATGGCATGAGTTTATCTTTTTTGATTGCCGAGTAACAATCCATTGTGTATATATACCACATCTTCTTGATCCAATAATCTATTTTTGGACATTTGGGCTTTCAAAATTTTCAATGTACTAAACCACAATAATAATAATAATAAAAAAAAACTGGTTGCTTTTAAATGCCTCATTATGTCTTTTTACAGAGGAATAGAAATCATAATACCAAGTGAGACTAAACTCAGCAGAAAAGAAAAAATACATTGCTTAATCAATGCTAAGGGTGTCAGGAAAGCACATGAAGGCTTCGTAAACAAAGTCGGAATGAGAAAGTCCAAAGGATTTATCAGTCTGGGATAGCATTGATAAAAGTAACAGTGGTTAAAAGATGAATCTCAAATAGAATTACTTAATAGAAAAAAGAGAGCCTAGGGATATAAAAGTATAAGTCTTCAATACCCATTTTTCCACTATTTGAGGATGATTTACAAATAAAGTACCTACTACATATTAGGTTTTGATGACTTTATAGTAAATTGTCAATTTTAAGCAATGAAACATACTTAGCAGATTATATTTATTTGCAACTTCACTGACTGACTTGTCCAGAGATCACATTTAAGAGTTTTCTGTTGATTGGTGAGTTTCATACCTAGAGGCATGGAAACCAGCACTTGAAATATTTTTGTAGTGTATAAGCAAGTCATTGGGAGTTCACAAATAATCCTGACTAATCTACTAAAGTAGTAAAGAGGAACTCAGACAACCTATGGCTCAGGATGAACAGAACATGAGAGGCAAACCTGAAATGTAAGCAGGCACACTGTCAAATTGGTAGATAGTCAATGAGGAAGACGGAAGACAAAGTCTCCTGGTCCAAAGACCAGGAGAATGAGTGGAGATAAGAAATAAAGGGAAGGAAAACACACATAGTAGGCTGGATATTGGTGAACACTGTGTTTTCAAGAAAGTTAGCATCTTTTGGGTGAATTGAATCAACAGCATCCCATGTATTAACAAGCCTTTTGAAAGTAACTCTGCCTGCACATTATTACTAGGTCTTAAATCAATCCTGACTTCATGTGACAAAGACATAAGATTCTGTATTTTGGTATCATTTAAATCTGATTTCAAATCTGAATCTATAAAAATGGTACCTTGGGCCTCCCTGGTAGCTCAAGGACTTGAGGCATAATCTATGAGGTAATCTATAGCCACTGCATTATGACTTCAATCCCCCAGCCAGGGAGAAACCCACATGGTGCAGCAGACCTGTCCTGACTCGCCCTCTGCTCCCCTCAGCCGTGTTTCAGTTGGTCTGCCTGTTCTGTTCCCCACTCTGTCTCTAGTGAATTCTCTCACTCCCCACGCCTCTGGCCTGTACCCCACTTCTTATATTCATAAATAAATAAATCTTTTAAAAATAAGTACCTTGATAAAATAACTTAAATCTCTGTATCCTTATTTCTTTATCTGTTTTAAGGTTCCCCATACTGCTGCTATAAAAGTTATTTGAAGGGCCTCCCCTGGTGGTGCAGTGGTTGAGTGCTGGGTTTTGAAGCTGCCGGCAACCTCTGCAGTGCTGGTTCAATCCCTGGCTGCCGGTGAGGGTCCCACATGGCATGCAGACCTCTTCTACCGTGCCTGCTGCTCCTCTCAGCAATGTATTTCATCAGTCTGCCTGTTCTGTTCCCCGCTCTGGCTCTGATAAATTCTCTCACCCTCCAGGCTTCTGACTGTACCCAGTGTTTGTGTGTATATATATACATATATATATATATATATATATATATAATTATTTGAAGATCTGAAGTAGCATCTGTATTAATACCAGGAAATACTAAATATGATAAAAAAAAGAAGCTTCTTGCCCATAGGAAGACAGATTTTAACTGAGAGAAAAGATAATGGTTAGAGGATACTACCTTATCTGAAAACTAGAAAATATATTCAGCTTTATGGAGGTGTAAGAATAGTAGTGGTCATAAGAAAATGAGAACTTCTTGTGGAACATATTTTCTCAAATTTAGTCAGTAACCTGTCATAGTCTCATGATGCTCTCACTATAGCCTTAAGTAATTTTCCTTCAACCAGCATTTGACAACACAAATTAGTTGGTACCAAAGGGTGAGCAAGTTTGGAGAGTAAGATGTTGTAGAAATAATAGAACCTCTCAGTTTGTACCCTCATTTTGTTCAGAAATGGTATCTACATATTTATTGAAAATAATAAAGCATGTCGATATTGTTCAGAAAATACTTTAGTAGAACCAGAAGAGGTGAATATAGATTGTGTTGTTTAATTCTACTATAAATGACTATCACATTTTCTTCAAAATTACCCCCTTTCTTTTATATAGATTCATTTTAGAAAATGCCCCCAGTACTAATAAAAACAGCAAATGATCAGGCTTAAAATAATAACCAAACCCAAACTCATTTAATTGGTATTATAATTCTTATCCATTGATTTGATTCATGTTTACTTGATATGTATAGCAAAAAGCAAAGATAAAAATTCGTGCGCTAGAATATAAAAAAGAAAGATGGATTTTTTTTGCTGAGATTATGCATAGAAAACATAATTAAATTAGGAAACATTGAAGAGCAACAAAGAATGTTCATACTATTTTCTTTTTCACAGCAAATATACTCATGCTAAATAATTTACCAAAAGAAAAAGAGCCCTATCAAGCCTCATGACCTTTTGAACAATGAGCAGGAGTTCAATTATATACAAATATAATATTAGAAAGCAGCTTTCCATGCCACAGTGTTTTTTTAGCAAGTATATGTCAGAATTACTAAAGTGGGAGAACAATGCCATTGTAGTTCTGTGTCCTGCTATAGTTTATGATATCTTCTTTTTCAAACTCTATTGCCACATGAAGTAGCTCTTTGCCAAAACATAGAAAAAACTTAGGAGGAAGCAATTATTTTAATGGTATTTTTGGCTAGTATGATTTAATAGATTTTACTAAAACACTTTATTATACATTATTAGAGTGTGATACTGTCACTTTAGAAAGTATATAATTTGCTTCCATTAGAGACTTCAATTAACTTTCCAACTGTGCTCAGAGAATTTCTCTATCATCATACATATGGACAACCATGTTACAGAGTGAGCAGCTCACACTTCTTTGGGGGTGTGGGTAGATTCCAAGAAATAGAGTTTTTGACTGCTAGCTTGTAAAATCTTATATTTTCCCATAGAAGAAGGCTGACAAAAATCATGTGATTATTGGGCCTCCCTGGTGGTGCAGGCAGTTGAGCTCTGCACTGTGAAGATGTCTGCAGCCTCTGCAGTGTGGGTTTGATCCTGGCCAGCAGACGAGAATCCCACATGGTGTAGCAGACCTCTCCTGTCTCACCGGCTGCTCCCCTCAGCAGTGTATTTCAGTCAGTCTGCCTGTTCGGTTCCCCACTCTGTCTCTGGTGAATCCTCTCACCCTCCTGCGCATCTGGCCTGTACCCCAGTTCTTGTATAAAAATAAATAAATCTTTTTTAAAAATCATGTGATTATCACTTGATTAAGAGAGTTGATAATAAACTCATGAGGTGATATTTTCTTTCTTTTGTTTAATAAAGTTAATGTTGGTTTGCATTGTTGTTTTTATTTAAGGAGTATAGGGTCCCACTTCAATTGCACCCACCACCAAAGCATCGGTAGACCTTACGCTCCCATCCCACTTGATTCTCAGATGAAGTGATATTTTCTGTGATTTAAATTTTTCTATCAAAATTATTTGTATCACTCACAGATATACTCCAACAAAGGCCCCAGCTACTATACCTATCATCTATTAAACAGCCAGAATAATAAGACAGGAAGACCCATACCCAAAAGTTTGAAAGAATTCAAACAACACAGAAATTCACAGAAAAACAGATCAGAGATATTCAAGGAAACTCAGAAAATGAAAGGAAGCTATGAGAAACACAATCAAATAACAGAAAATTGAGACTGAATCCTTAAATAAGAAAATTAAGGAACTGCAGAACATAAAAATATTAATAATGGAGGTAAAAAATTTCTAGGGAACATCATGAAAATAGAACAAATGAAAGAATGAATCACCAATATTGGAGAAGCAGAAATGAAAAGAATCAATATGGAAAAAGAGAGATACAAAGACAAAAGAATGAAGAAACATTTTGAGAATTATCTGCCTCTCTGAGGAGAGGAAATATAAGAGTCATAGGAATCCCAGAAAGAGAAGAGAAAAGAAAGGAGCTGAAAACACATTCAAGCTAATATTTGAGGAAAACTTCCCAAACTTGAAGAAGGAAATGAACATAAAAATACAGAAAGACAGGAAGACACCAAACTACTGAAATAAAAAGAATTCTACAGCAAGACACATAATAAAGCTCTCAGGAGTCAAGACTAAACAAAAAAATGAGGTTGACAAGGGGGAATAAATTAATAACCTATAAAGAACACCAATTACACTAACATTAGACTCTGAATAAATGCTATGAACAAGAAGAGAATGAGATGACATATTCACAATATGACAAGAAAAAAATTCCAGCCAAGGATACTCTCCTTCCTGTGTGAGAGAGAAATAAGATTCTCAGTGAAATAAAATATTTGTAAATTTGAAAACTTTAAAGTGCCCCTCCAAGAAATATTGAAACGAACTTCAAATTCGAACCAAAAAGAAAAATGAACAAAAAGGACTGAAGAAGGAATTGACTGGAACCATAGATATATGAACAAAATGACAGTAACAAACTTCCACATTTCAGTATTAATCTAAACATCAATAGACTAAACTCAATAATAGAAAGACATAGAGCATCATTAGTAAGCAAAATCTAACTCTCTGCTCACTCCAAGATATGCACCTAAGTTCTAAATACAAAAGAGACTGAAAACAAACCATTGAAAAACAATTCTATAAGCTAATGGCACCCCAAGGAAGGCCGGGCAGCCATTCTTACATCAAATAGACTTCTAGCTAATGAAATTGATAGGGATGGACACTATATAATCATCAAGGGGACAATACATCAGAAAGGCATAATACTCCTGGATATACACTCACCAAGTGAGGGAGCACCAAACTACATTAGATAATTAGCAATTACTGTGATCTCTGAAAACAGACATTGGAGAAAATACACATGTGGTAGGAGACTTCAGCACCCTATCCTCACAAGTAGATAAATCAGTGAGAGAAAATAAACAGGACATAATTTCCAAAACAAAGATACAGAATATGTGAACCTAACAGACATTTATAAGGCACTCAATATAAAATAAAACTGAATACATATTCTTCTCCAGTGTACATGGATCATTTCAAGGATTGATCACATACCAAGTCACAAGGCAAATATTAACAAATACATGAAGACTAAAATCATAGCAAGTATTTTCTCTGATCATAAAGGTACAAAGATAGAATGCAACTACATAAAAGGGCAAGGAGATTCTCCAATATATGGACACTGAATGACACACTAAAGAAAAATCACCAGGTTAATGAGGAAAACAAAGAAGAAATCAAGAAATACATTGAGACAAATAACAAAAAAAAAAATAAATGAAATAGAAGTCAAAAAGACAGCACAGAAGAACAATGAAAACAACAGCTTCTTCTGTAAAAAATAAACAATCAGACAATCCCTGACCTAGGTTCACAGAGATAAAGGGAAGAAAAATCAAATGAATAAGATCATTAATGATGGAAGAGAAATTACATCCAACAAAGCAGAAATCCAGAGGATAATTACAGGTTACTGTGAACATTTATATGCAAATAAATTCAACAATCTGGATGAGATTAACGAATTCTTAGAATTATACAATCATGTGTGGATGAACAAGAAAAAATGGAAAACTTGAACAAAGCATTTATAAGAAAGGAAATTGAAATAGCAACCAAAACTCTTACAAAAAAAAATCCCAAAAGCCCAAGTCCAAATTGTTTCACAAGGAAGATGGTTTATTTTTTATTTTTTATTTTTTTAAAGATTGATTGATTGATTGATTTATAAAAGCACTGAGTACAGTCAGAAGCGCGGCAGGATGAGAGAATTCACCAGAGCCAAAGCGGGGAGCAGAACAGGCAGAAGGACCTAAGTACACTGCTGAGGGGAGCAGTGGGCATCTGGAGAGATCTGCGCGTCTTGTGGGACCCGCCAGGCGGCCGGGCGCTGCAGAGGCTGCGGGCAGCTTCGCAAGCCAGTGCTCAACCGCTGCGCCACCAGGGAGGCCCACAAGGAAGATGGTTTAAATATCTATCTTGCTCAAACTCTTTCAAATAATTGAGAAAGAAGAAACACTACCAGATACATTCCAAACACTTCCAACATGACACTAAAACCAAAATTATAGAAAGACAACACACAAAAATAAAACTATCGGCCAATCTTCCTTATGAACACAGATGTTAAAATTCTTTTTTTAAAGATTATTTATTGATGCATATAAGTACTGGGATACAGGCTAGAGGTATGGAGGATGAGAGGATTCACCAGAGACAGAGTGGGGGACAGAACAGGCAGTTTGACTGAAATAAACTGCAGAGGGGAGCAGCGGGTGAGACACCTTATGGGTTACCTCCCTGGCTGGGGATTGAACCTGTGCTGCATTGGCTGTGGATAGCCTCACAGTGCTGAGACTTAACCCGTTGGGCCACCAGGAGGTCCAGATGCTGAAATTCTTAATATAATCTCAACAAAGCAAGTCCAAGAATACATAAAACTACTATATACCACATACAAGTGAAATTTATTCCAGTGACACAAGGCTGGTTCAAAACTGAAAGTCAATCAGGGTAATTCACTACATCAACAAAAATATAAATATCACAAGATCATATCAATAAATATCAAAAAAATTGTTAAATTTCAACATCCCTTTATAATGAAAGCCCTAGAAAAACTTTGATAAAAGAGCATATCGAGGGCCTCCCTGGTGGCACAAGGTGTTAAGTACATCACTGTGAAGTTATCCACAGCCTCTGCAGCATGAGTTTGATCACCAGCCAGCCAGGGAGTTAGCTATGCACATGGCGCAGGAGATCTCTCCTGCCTCACACACTTCTCTCCTCAGCATTGTATTTCAGTCAATCTGCCTGTTCTGTTCCCCACTCTGTCTCTGGTAAATCCTCTTACCCCCTACACTTCTGGCCTGTACCCCAGTTCTTGTGTGCATAAATAAATAAATATTTTTTTAAAAGAGCATATCTAAACACAATAAAAGCCATATATGAAAACCCACAGCTATCATAATTCTCAATGGAGAAAAGCAGAAAGCCTTTCCACAAAGATTCAGTAGCAGGCAAGAAACTCCACTCTCTCCATTACTATTCTACATAGTACTGAAAGTCCTAGCTAGAACAATTAGGCAAGAGAAACATATAAAAGGAATTTAAATTGGCAAAGAATACCTAAAACTAACATTATTTGCAGATGGCATAATAATATATGGAGAGAAAACAATAAAATATCCATGAAAAATTTAATTAAAATAGTAAACCAGTTCAGTAAAGTGGCAGGATACAATATCCATACACAAAAATCATTTGCCTTCTATAATCAAGAAATCATCCTAAAGCGGAAGAAATTAAGAGACCCATTTCATTAACAACTATACAAATATATTTAAATACCTTGGCATAAATCTGACCAAAGAGGTGAAGGATTTATACAAAAAAATTTATAATAAAACATTGATAAAAAAGAAATAGAAGACACAAAGAAATAGAAAGATATTCCATGCTCATGAATCAGAAGAATCTACATTATCAAAGTGGTCAAGCTACCCTAAGTAATTTACAAATTCAATGCAATTACAATAAAATTTAAATGGCGTTCTTCAAAAATATTAAAAAATATTGCTAAAATTCATATGAAATCACAAAAGACCCCAACTAGCCATAGCTATCCTGACTAAAAGGAGCAGAACAACTTTTCTGGAAATATTACAGTTCCAGGATAAAATTATCTTACAAACCTGTAATAAATAAAACAGCATGATACTGAGAGAAAAATAGACAGAAGATCAATGGAATAGAATTGAAAATGCAGAAACAATACCACAAATATATGCTCAATCTATCACAAAGGAGCAAAGAACATACACTGGTTCAAGGACAGCCTCTTCAATTTGTGCCGAGAAAGCTGGATTGCAACATGCAAAAGAATAGAACTAGTCTGCTATCTCACCCCAGCACAAAAATCAACTCAAAATGGATAAATATTATTTTGGGTATAAGACCTGGAACCATACAATATATAGAACAGGCAAAACACTTCATGACATAATACTCAGAAATACTTTTAGAACTTGTTTACACAAGCAAGGAAAACAAAGGAGAATAAAAACAGGTGAGACTGACTATACCAAGCTAAAAAGATTTTGTACAGCAAAGAAACAATGTTCTAAATGAAGATACACCCCACTGAATGGAAGGAAATATTTGCATCTGATAAGAGAATGACATCAATAATCTACAAAGAGTTTATACAATGCAACATAAGCAAACATGCAAACCAATCAAAAAATGGGTAAGAGAGTTAAATAGACATTTTCCAAAAAAGAAATGCCAATGGCGAACAGGCTTATGAAAAAATATTCAACATCACTTTTTACGAGGAAATAGAAATCAAAACAATGAGATACCAGCTCACACCTATGGGAATGGTGCATATTTAAAAACAACAACAACAAATAGAAATAATAATGCTGGTGATAATGTAGAGAAAAAGCAGCAATTTTACCTCGTTGGTGGGAATGTATCCTGGTCCGAGTTTCCTCAAAACACAAGAAATGAATCTACTATACAAACAGGGTTTCATTCCTAGGTATCGACCCAAAGAACAGAAAAACACTAATTTAAAAGGAAACCTGCATTCCTATGTTTATTGCAGTACTAATTACTATAGTCATGATATGGAATCAATCTAAATGCCCCCAAAGAAATGAATAGATCAAGAAGATATGGTATGTACACACTATGGGATACTACTTAGAGATCAAGAAAGATAAACTCATACCATTTCCAGCAACATGTCTGGAGCTGAAAGGGGTGATGCTAAATGAAATAAATTAGAAGAACAACAATAAATATCAAATAATTTCACTTACATGTGGAATACAGAAAACAAAACAAAGTGTCAGACAAAGACAAATCTTAGAAACTGACCATAGATATGAGGTGTCCAAGAGTGGAGGGATTATATGAGGGGAATGGTGAAAGCCAGGGAAAGAGCACAGGGAATATGGTGATGATCTGGATGCTTTGGTGGTGGGAGAACTATAGTGACAACATCTGAGAGGAGAAATAACACATTGGTCAAAAATTAACAACAAAAGAGGAAAGTGCTACACTTAAAAAATAAAAAAAAATGAAAATAAGTGTTGACAATTATTTAAAATAAAAAAGTACCTGAAATTAAAATTCAATTATCCCAAATAAATGTGCTTTTTCTTAAAAATAAATGACTACAACTATTTAAAATAATATAAATGAATGGTCACTTCAATTACAATTCTTTTATCCTAAATAAATGTGCATTGCCTTTAAAAAAAAACAAACTAAATATCTTTTGTCAGGACTCCTCATTGTCTTTTGACAGGTTCCTTGGCTCCCTATGTTCTTTCTGAGCTTGGAACCAATAACTTTACATAAATAAAACTGTAACAGGTCTAAAGATAGTAGAAACAAAGTTTCACTATTTTAACATTCAGTGATTTCTTATTTATTCACTGATTGTTCTCACCAAGGAAAAATAGTTGAGTTATTTTTATAATACAGTCAACTAAACTCTCAAAAATAACCGAGATTTGACTCAACACAGGTTGACAGACGTCCTTTCTGGCTGTGTGATCTCTGGTGGGCTCACTTTCTTTCTGAGCCAAAGAAGAGCATATCACACTTACCTGGTAGAACTGTCATGAGGACTGGAAATAAAATGCCTAAAGTTCTCAGTTTGGGGCACATACTAGGTGCTCCAAACAGTAAATATGTTTTCCCTCCTTTCCTCTGATCACACTGTTTATTCTATCTTATCTCCTGTCTCTTGTGTAGGATGTGATATTTCTCATACATCTGTTATTACAGATCAGCTATCTATAGGGAAAAATTAATTTTTCTCTTTGTTTTCATAAATGTAATTTAGATTTTCAATTTGTCATTTCAAAAACTTAGTCATGATTTTTGTTTAATTCAGTGATTGCAGAAACTCACTAAGTATTGCTCTTATTACATTATACAGATCATCAGTGGAAAATTTAAATGTATTTTAGTCTATAAATTGAGTTTACTGCATATGCAGTATAGGCCTGAGTTGCTAGAAGCATTGCTTGCCTACCCTTGTTACCCAGACCACTTATCTCCTCTAAACAATCCTATTCTAATAACCCTATTACATTCTATTTTGTCAAATTCTAATATGAAACAGCACTTGTCATAAAGATTTTATTAGCATGAAAAGTTTCAAATCTCTAAATTGAAATGAATTGTATATATCTTTTTTAATTTAGAAATAAATTCATCATATGTATAGCAAGATTTACATGTATAAATATTTCCTTTGAGAATAATTTTGTTCTTTCTGTTCCTTAATAAGGATTTTACATTAGTATTATTCAAAAACTATTAAGGAGCAGGTGGCAACATTCTGTCAAGTTAAAGGAACAGCAGTACAAAAAATATGTTTGTTAACATTATTCATAAATTTTCTAGTTTAAACAGCATTAAACTACTTACTATTCACCATAGGGGTATACAAAGAGCATTGGAGCTTCAAAATCAATGACAGGTTGTCCTGCACCCAATGGTGCTCTTTGGCAAGGAGAGAAGCTGCTCCTCAAACTCAGCATGCTATTTTTTAATTCACACTTAAATTTCCACTTGAGGAGACAAGCCAAAACAAACTGGTCCTCCCTGAGATGCGCCCTGGGAATAAGTGCCCTTCCAACTTTAATAATTATCTGAAAAGAGTCTTTCTCTCATTCCCCTTTATTCCATCTGAGTAAGAGTTGCTTATTAGAACCAAGTTGTTTTCTACTCCTCTATTTGCATAATCCACAGATATAAACCTGCTAGCACTATACTGTCATATGGAATGATAGGCTTTGTTTGCTGAGTAAATTGTTCTCTTCTCAGCTATAATTAGGGGCATTCTATATAAAAGTGTGAGATGAAACAACTATCAGCATATAGATAAATGATAGCTAGCTAGCTAGCTAGCTAGCTAGCTAGCTAGATGATAGGCAGGTAGATGATTAATATATTTTCACTTAATCGTATCCTGAATCAAACTGGTCCTTTTTTTTAAAGATTTATTTATTTATGCATACAAGAACTGGGATACAGGCCAGAGGTGTGGGGTGCTCAGAGGGGTGAGAGAATTCACCAGAGACAGAGTGAGGAACAGAATAGGCAGATTGACTGAAATACACTGCTGAGGGGAACAATGGGCAAGTCAGGAGAGGTCTGCTTCACTGTGTGGGTAGCTCCCTGGCTGAGGTTTGAACTGGTACTGCAGTGACTGCCAATAGCTTCATAGGTTTTGTGTTAACCCCTTGTGCCACCAGGGAAGCACCAAACTGGTCTTTCTTTTATAAATTAACCTGTGGGCATGCCTGCAACTTACATTGCAATAATAGTATATGTATTTAGGAAGTCTTTGTTTAAACATGAGATAGGACCAGGATACGCAAACAGCTGTTATTGCCACTTGATTTATTACATACTGTCTTTAAAAAACACACACTACTGCAAGATGAAAGTGAATTGTTTAGTTTCCAGATATTTAATTAAAATCAAAATCTATGATTTATATCCACATACAGTAACTTCTTGATGATTACATGGACCATGTTTATATGGATTTAGGAAAAGTTTTTCTTCTTCATTTGATATTCTATGCAATTGAGCTTATTCCTTCAAATGTTAAATTTTTCCATTATCATTGTTTCAGCATTTCATTAAAAAATTAAAACCACACCAATAACAAACCCTAGTAACCATACTTCAGAGGTGAGGCTACCAGAAAGTTAGAGCAAAGGTGGAGAGAAAAGTGGGGATGGTTCCCTTTGGACTATGGTAGAGCACTATGGGTACCTTGGCTATGAGTGTGGTATAGTAAGATAATTGAAGGGTGTGATCCTATACCTATAGAACACATACAGTGTTGTAACCCATTGATACTTCAAGGTTTACAACACTTTATATGATTTTGGGGTATATGTTCATATCTCATCAGATGTATTTTGCTACATTTTGTTTACTTAAATTCCAAGACAGTATTTTAAGAAAGAAAAAAAATGATAGCCAAGGCCATAGTTCTACATAAAAGAGGGGCATGCTTGAATCAGAGTTTCAAAAGACAATAAAACAAAATTATGTTGTATAGATAAAATAGAAAAACACTTTTGCTTAGGATATTCATCTAAATATTACATTTAGGAAGCAAAAAATATTTGAGTTTGCAATGTGCTGTGACATTTGATTCACAACTATTTTCCTTAAGTGGGAGCTTTCTCAAGTTTTATTATTTTAATTTTTTCATTTTTTTTTCAATTTGCTCTCTATTCACTGTAGATCGGTCACCCTGGTGTGTGATTAATTTTTGAACATTGGAGTATAAGTAAAATGTATTTTTCAACTTTATATGAATGTTAAATTAGGATACTTAGAAGTGGAAATCTACATTAACAATCATAAATAATTATGGTTTTGTAAATACAGTTTTTTAAAAGTGCACATAATTTTTTTTTAAAGATTTATTTATTTATTTATACAAGCACTGGTACAGTCAGAAGCGCAGGAGGGTGAGAGAATTCACCAGAGTCAGAGCAGAGAGCAGAGCAGGCAGATTGATGAAGTACACTGCTGAGGGGAGCAGCAGGTGGCAGGAGAGGTCTGCATCTATGTGGGACCCTCGCTGGCGGCCGGGATCGAACTGGCTCTGCAGAGGCTGCGGGCAGCTTCGCAACTCAGCGCTCAACGACTGCGCCACCAGGGGAGTCCCACACATAAATTCTTAATGAAAGACCATATCCTCTTACCAGGATTCCAAAGTACCTTAATTAATCTTTTAAAATATTTTTAATATATAGAATATTAATAAACTAAGACTCTGATGGCAAACAAGTGT
>NW_023604972.1:62847096-62937096 GCF_014898055.3 Talpa occidentalis
TCCTTTGCCCCTGGAATGAATCCAACTTGGTCGTGGTGAATTATCTTATGGATACATTGTTGGATTCTGATAGCTAAAATTTTATTGAGGATTTTTGCATCAGTGTTCATTAGGGAGATTGGCCTATAGTTTTCCTTTTTGTGTTGTCCTTATTCGGTTTGGTATTAGTGTAATATTGGCTTCATAGAACGTGTTTTGTATTGTCCCTTCCTTCTCAATTTTTGGAAGAGTTTTGAGGATATAGGCACTAATTCGTCTCTGATGTTTGGTAGAATTCATTTGTAAATCCATCTGGTCCTGGCTTTTGTTTTTGGGGGGTTTTTGATTACCATTTCAATTTCGTGCTTTGTAATTGGTCTGTTTAGGTGTTCTATTTCTTCTTTATCTAGCTTTGGGTGATTGTAGAGTTGTAGGAATTTGTCCATCTCCTCTAGATTGTTGAACTTGTTTCCATATAACTGTTCATAGTAGTTACTGATTATTCTTTTGATTTCTGCTGTGTCCGTTGTGATTTCTCCTCTTTCATTTATGATCCTGTGTATTTGTGCTTTCTCCTTTTTTCCTTTGTGAGTCTGGCTAGGGGTTGTTCTATTTTTATTTATTTTTTCAAAGAACCAGCTCTTGGTTTCATTGATCTTTTGGATTGTTTTTTTTAGTTTCAATTTCATTTATTTCTGCTTTGGTTTTTATTATTTTTTTCTTCTACTGGATTTGGGTTTTTTTGTTGTTCTTTTTCTAGATCTTTGAGCTTGAGATTAGGGTTGTTTCTTTGAGTTCTTTCTTGTTTTTTGATGTGAGCTTCTATTGCTATATATTTTCCTCTTATTACTGCTTTTGCTGCATCCCATACATTTAGGATATTGGTGTCCTCCTTGTCATTCAATTCAAAGAATTTTTTAATTTCTTCTTAGATCTCCTCATTAGTCCAGTGGTCTTCCAGTAGTGTGGCTTTTAATCTCCATGAGGTAGGATAGTTCCTTGCCTTCTTTTTATGATTTATTTCTAGTTTGATGCCTTCGTGGTCAGAAAAGATGGTTGGTATGATTTCAATCTTGGTGTATCTGTTGATGTTTGTCTTGTGCCCCAGTATGTGATCGATCCTGGAGAATGATCTGTGTGCGCTTGAGAAAAATGTGTACTCCGTTTTTTGGTTTAGTGTTCTATAGATGTCTGTTAAGCCCAAATGCTCTAGGTCCTTATTTAGAGCTTTAGTTTCTTTACTTATTTTTTGTCTTGTTGATCTATCCATTGTTGATAGTGGTGTGTTGAAGTCTCCCACTACGTATGTGTTTTCTCTGATGTCTGTTTTCAGAGAGGACAACAGTTGTCTGATATATTTTGGTGCTCTTTCGTTTGGTGAGTATATGTTAATGAGTGTTATTTCTTCTTGAAGTATTGTCCCCTTAATCATAATGTAGTGACCATTGGGGTCTCTTTTTATTTTTTTGAGTTTGAAGTCTGTTTTATCTGATATAAGTATAGCTGTTCCTGCTTTCTTTTTTGGCCCATTTGCTTGTAGGATTGTTTTCCATCCTTTGACTTTGAGCCTATTTTTATCTTTTATAGCTAAATGTGTTTCCTGGAGACAGCAAAAGGTTGGGTTTTGTTTCTTAATCCAGGCTGCAACTCTGTGTCTTTTTATTGAAGAGTTTAGTCCATTTACATTTAGAGTTAATATTGATATGTTAGCATCTGTATTTGCCATTATGTTTGTCTTTCCTTTGATTTTATTTATTTATTCTTTTAATAACTTTTTTTTTTTTGGTCTTCTTTCGTTGTTATTCGTCCTCTGAGGTTCTGGCTTTAGGATTCCTTGTAGTATTTTTTGGAGTGGGGGTTTAGTCGCAATGAAATTCCGGAGTTTCTCTTTGTCTGGGAAGGTCCATATTCTTTCTTCATGGAGGAAAGAGAGCTTTGCGGGATAGAGTATTCTTGGTTGGCATCTGTTTTCTTGGAGTCTGTTGACTATGTCTCTCCACTCTCTCCTTGCCCGTAGTGTTTCTTCAGAGAAGTCTGATGTCAGCCTGATTGGTTTTCCTTTGAATGTTATCTGTTTCTTCCCTCTTGTCAGCTTCATTATTTTTTCCTTGTCCTGGATTCTTGGGAGCTTTACTATTATGTGTCTTGCTGTGTTTTTCCTTTCGTCGTGGAAGTTTGGTGTTCTTCTTGCTTCTTGTATATTAATTTTCAGCTCCTTCTTCGCATTTGGGAACTTCTCTTCAATTATATCCATGAATAGTTTCTCTGTTCCTACATCACTCTCCTCTCCTTCTGAAATTCCTATAACTCTTATATTTCCTTTCCTCATGGAGTCAGATAGTTCCCGAAGTCTTTCTTCATTCTTTTCCTTCGTACTTCTCTTTCCTTTTCTGTTTTGGTTCTTTTTATTTCTGTGTCTTCAAGATTACTTATTCGTTCTTCCATTTCATCTATTCTGCTTTCATTGCTTTTCCCAGAGTTCTTTAGTTCCTCCATTAATTCTTTGATCTCCTGCATTTCTCTTACTTCCCTCTTTAGGGACTCAATTTCCTTCTTCTGATCTATCACTTTTTTAATCATGGCAATTTTAAATTCCCTTTCTGGAAGGCTCAGAAGTTCTTCCAAGTTGCTGTCATTGCAATCTGGGGAGTGGTTTTCTTTTTGTGGTGTGCTTCTTTCCTGAGGAGTTGTTAGGTTGCGTGTGGTTCTTCTACTCCCTACTGTCTGTTTTCTAATTTGTCATATGCGTTGGGACACTGTGTTGCTCGGACTGACTGACATCTTGGGTGAACTTCTCCGCTCCCCTCTGGCTCTTCCAGGAGCCATCTCTGTCTTCTGGGGGAGCCTTCTGCTGGTTTTAGGCAGTTTTTACTGAAGAAATGTCCCTGTTCTCAAATGGCGAAGCGGGATGCAGTCCCTGCGCCTCCGGTTTCAGGCACACTCTTCTGCGCACCCGGTCTGCCCCGGACGTGGGTGCCTGCTCCCTCTGTGGTCTTGTGCCCATTTTTTGACTGGATTATTTTCTTTGTTGTTTGTTGAGTCTCATCAACTCTTTGTAGATTTTTGTGAGCAGTCCTTTATCATTAGTGTTGTGTGCAAAAATGTTCTCCCAGTTGGTGGGGTTTCTCTTTGTTTTTATTATTGTCTTTTTTGCTGTGCAGAAGCTCTTTAATTTGATGTAGTCCCAGCTGTTTATCTTTGCCTTCACTATCACTGCATTGGGTGATGTGTCTGTAAAGATGTCTTTGAGGTGCATGTCATGTAGTGTTTTGACAGTATTTCCTTCTATATATTTTATGGTTTCAGGTCTTATGTCTAGATCTTTAATCCATTTTGAGTTGGTTTTTGTGTATGGTGTGAGGTAGTAGTCAAGTTTCATTCTTTTGCATATAATGACCCAGTTTTCCCAGCACCATTTATTGAACAAACTTTCTTTGCTCCAGTGTATATTATTTGCTCTTTTGTCAAAGATTAGTTGACCGTAAATCTGAGTATTTATTTCTGGATTTTCTATTTGGTTCCATTGGTCTGTGTGTCTGTTCTTGTTCCAATACCATGCTGTTTTGATGATTATGGCTTTGTAGTATAGTTTGAAGTCTGGGAGTTTGATGCCTCCATTCCCTTCTTTTTTTTCAGGAGAACTTTGGCTAATCAGGGTGTCTGGTGGTTCCATATAAATTTCATCAATAAGTATTCTATTTCTTTGAAGAATGTCATTGATTTTTTTATTGGAATAACACTGAATCTGTATATTGCTTTTGATAGGATGGCCATTTTGATAATGCTAATTCTTCCAATCCATTTGCAGGGGATGTCTTTCCATTTCTTTTTGTCTTCTTCTATTTCGTTTAACTTTGTTTTACACTACAATCACCCAACGCTAGATAAAGAAGAAATAGAACATCTAAACAGACCAATTACAAACAGCAAAATTGAAATGGTAATCAAAAACCTCTCCAAAAACAAAAGCCCAGGACCTGATGGATTTACAAATAAAATCTACCAAACCTTCAGAAATGAATTATTGCCTATCCTTCACAAACTCTTTCAAAAAATTGAAAAGGAAGTGATAATACCAAACACATTCTATGAAGCCAACATTACACTAATAGCAAGACCAAACAAGGACAACACAAAAATAGAAAACGACAGGCCAATTTCCCTAATGAACTCTGATGCAAATATCCTCAATAAAATTTTAGCTATCAGAATCCAACAATGTATCCTTAAGATAATTCAGCACAACCAAGTAGGATTTATTCCAGTGATGTAAGGATGGTTCAACATCTGAAAATCGATCAATATTATACAACATATCAACAAAAAGAAATATAAAAACCATATGATAATATTGATAGACGCTGAAAAAGCTTTCGACAAAGTACAACACCTGTTTATGGCAAAGGCCCTTGAAATTCTCAGGATACAAGGAACATACCTCAACATCATAAAGGCCATCTATGACAAACCCACAGCCAATATCGTTCTCAATGGTGAAAAGCTGAAAGCGTTCCCATTAAGATCTGGAACAAGACAAGGATGTCCACTCTCACCACTGCTTTTCAATATAATACTGGAAGTCCTAGCCAGAGCAAAAAGACAAGAGAAAGACATACAAGGAATCCAAATAGGGAAGGAAGAAGTAAAACTATTACTATTTGCAGATGATATGATAAAATACATAGAGAACCCCAAAAACTCCACAGAAGAACTAATTAAACTAATCAGTTTAGTAAAGTGGCAGGATACAAAATCAACATGCAAAATCAGTAGCCTTCCTATACACAAACAATAAATCAGAAGAAGAAGAAATAAAAAAAAAATCCCTTTTATTATTGAAACAAAAAATATCCCAGATACTTGGGAATAAACCTAACAAAAGAGGTCCCTTTTGATTTTTTTTTGAAGAGTTTAGGTAAGTTAGTTATTAGGACTTCTTGAATATTTGGCAGAATTCACTGGAGAACCTAACTGGTCTTGGGCTTTTTTTCACTGTGAGGCATTTTACTATTTCATTTTCAGCGCTTACAATTGACTGTTTAAAATGTGTATTTTATCCTGATTCAACCATGGAGGTTGTATTATTCTAAAAAAATTAATTTTTTTCTAGGTTGTTTAATTTTTTTTCATAGAGACATTTGTAATAGTCTCTTCTAATCCTAGATATTTCTGCAGTATCTGTTGTAATTTCACCTCTTTCATTTCTTATTCTAGGGTTTTCTCTCTTTATTTCATAAGCCTAGCTAAGGACTCATCAATTTATTTATTTTTTCAAAGAGCTAGCTCTTGGTTTCACTGATCTTTTGGGCTGTCTTTTTGTTTGTTTGTTTTTTCATTTAATTAATTGCTTACATTTTAATTAATTGTTTCCTTCTGTTTTTTTTTTATTTTGTTATTTTTTCTGATTTAAGGAATTCCTTAAACTGCAGCTAGATTGTTTATTTGAGATTTTTCTTTTATTTTTATTCAGGGGAATGTGTTGTTATGAACTTCCCAGTTAGTATTAGAGCATCCTATAGTCTGATTGCCTTTCTCTCCATTTTTATTAATCTTGTAATACATTTTGTTATCTTCTTTGACTTATTTTTTTTTTTTAACCCAAGATTTGTTCAGAAGCATTTTGTGTAGTCTCCACATGCTTGTATTTGTTCCAGGATACATTTTCTGGTTAATTTCTAGCTTTATACAACTGTGATCAGTGAAGATGTTCCATATAATTTCTATTTTTATATATTTTCTGAGACTTGTTTTATAACACTAAATAATCTTGAGACTGTTTCTTGCACACTTGAGAAGAAATTATATTTGTTTCTTTTGGGATGGAAAATTCTACAAATGTCCAATAAATCTTTCTGATCCAAAACTTCAGTTAAGGCATTTATATCTGTTAATTTTATGTCTGGATGATCTTATGCCTTCAAGTCAGTGGCATGATGAGGTCTTCGACAATAATTGTATTATGTCAATTTGCTGTTTTAGCTATGTAAATAGTTACCTTGTATAACTAGGTGCTCCTGTGTTAGGTGTATAAATATTAAGAACTGTTATATCTTCCTGCTAAATTGTTCATTTGATGAGTATATAGTGACCATCTTTGTACCTGTTTACCATTTTTAGTTGAAAGTCCAGTTTACCTGATATGAGAATGGTAGTTCTTGCTTTTCTCTGCAAATTATTAACATGCATGACCTATTCCGTACTTTATTCTTAGTTTGTTTTTCTCTTTGGTTTTATTTATTTATTTATTTATTTATTTATTTATTTATTTATTTATTTATTTATTTTTTTGTTTATACATGCACTGGGTACAGTCAGAAGCATGGGAGGGTGAGAGAATTCACCAGAGCCAGAGCGGGGAGCAGAGCAGGCAGAAGGACCCAAGTACACTGCTGAGGGGAGCAGCGGGCGCCAGGAGAGGTCTACGCGCCATGTGGGACTCTCCTCTCGTGGCCGGGGAGCAGCCGGGGATCAAACCGGCGCCACAGAGGCCGCAGGCAGCTTCACAACCCAGGGCGCAACCGCTGCGCCACCGCGGAGGCCCCTCTTTGGTTTTAAATGGGTCTGTTTTAAACAGAGTTTGATGGCTTTTTATTGGTGAATTCAGACCGTTCACACTTAGGGTGGTTATTGACATGATCAGTTTATTATCAATCATTTGTTTTTGATTGTTTTATTTCTCTGTTGTTTCTTTTTCAATTTGTTTCTCTATGCCTTTGCAGGACGTTTTTCCTAGTGATTTATCAAATTATTTGCTTATTTATCTGTGTGACTCTAGTATGGATTTTTTTTTTTTTTTTATGGCTGCCATGTGGACTTTGCTTAAATTATTATGTCTGGTCCTTCATTAGTTATTGTCTTTATTTTGATATTTAACTATTCAGCTTCTTGGGCCTCTCTGGTGGTGCAAGGGGTTGAGATGCAACCTATGAAGCTGTCCACAGCCACTGCAGCACGAGTTCAAGTTCGATCCCTATCCAACCAGGGAGATACGCACATGGCTCAGCAGACCTCTCCTGATTTGCCCGCCCCTCCCCTCAGCAGTATATTTCAGTCAATTTGCCTGTTATGTTCCCCACTCTGTCTCTCGTGAATCCTATCACCCCCCACCTCTGGCCTGTACCCCAGTTCTTGTATGCATAAATAAATAACTCTTTAAAAAAAACCCAACTATTCAGCTCTCCATTCTTCATCCTCTTTAGTGTTTTGATGTTGGCTCATAATATTTTTGCTCATTCTCATTGTCTGTTCCTGTTGTCATTTTGCTTAGAATTTTGTGTTTCATATAGAAGAACTCTTTTCATCATTTTTGGTGGGGTAGGTCTGGTAGTGATAAACTCCATTAACTTCCTTTTCTCTGTGAAATCCTTTATTCTCACTTGAATTATAATTTTGCAGAATAGAATATTCTTGGCTGGCAATTTTTGTCTTTTAGAATTGTGAACACTTCCTTTCACTCTCTTCTTGCCTGGAGAGTGTCTGGGTGAATTCACAGGAAAGTCTAATTTGGGTTCCTTTGTAAGTTATTTTCGTTTTCCTCGCTTCCTGCTATTTCTTTCTATTTCGAATAATTTGACAATGATGTGTCTTGGTGTAAGTCTTCTTGCATTTAAATATCTTTGTTTTCTCTGTGCTTCCTGGACATCCATACTTAATTCACTCCAAGGTTTGGGAAATTCTCAGTTATTATTTCTTTGATTAGGGTCTGAGTCTTCTCTCATTCTCATTACCTTCAGGAATACTAATTTATGCTTATCTTCCTCTTCAAATTTGGCCTGATATGTCTCATAGAATTTCTTCATTTTTCTTATGTCTTGTTTCTCTCTCTCTCTCTAATTGGGTATTTTGTACATTTGAGTCATATTTCTGGAGTTATTCCTTCTGTCAGTATAGTTTTACTTAAAGCACTTTCCAAATTTGTCTGCATTTTATTCAAAGTCTGTTTTTTTGTGTCTGTGTGTACTTTTAATATCCTCAATCTCTTTGATAATTATCTTTTTTCCTGTATTTCATAAGATTTTTCACTTGCCTGTGTGCCTTTGACCTTCCATCTTATTAACATTGTGAATATTGTTGTTTTGAAGTCTTTGTCTCTATTTTGAAGTTTTTGTCCTCTATTTGTATTTGTTCCAGAACATTTCTTCTCATTTTGCTTTGTGTTCAGATGTCCATTCCTTCCTAGGCATGTGTTTTGCCTTATTTGTTATGTTTTGGAGTAGTTTGATCATCAGGCTGTTTGCTTCTCTTCTTAGTTTGCATTGGGGTAAGGTAGCAACAGGATGGAAGTCTCAGTTTGAGGAGTGAAGTTAATCATCTCTGCCTCTTCTTTATCTCCACAACAAGTTCTGTGATTTAGTAGTCTAAAATTTCTACCCAGCCTCCCTGTTGCTCCTTTCAGCTATGTTTAATGATCTATGAAGATTGATAACATTGAGGGAGGAATTGGGTTTCAGACATAAGGGTTATGTTCTGGGATTCCACTGGGATAAGTTGGTATGTATGCTGTATTGTCTGGATAGGATCTCAAACGATGAGATCTCAAACGATGCCCATTGTTACGTTACCCCCACCACTGCTGTGCCAATTCCAAGGGGCTGGAATTCATGCTGCTTGGTAATTTACAAGGAATCAGTGAGTTATCTCTATATGTCTTTAACTGATCTTCCAGTATCTCATTTAGTGCTTTAAAAAAAAAAGATTTATTTATTTATGCATATAAAAGCTGGAGTACGGCCATAGGTGTGTGGAGTAAGAGGATTCGCCAGAGACAGAGTGGGGGAACAGAACAGGCAGACTGACTGAAATACACTGCTGAGGGGAGCAGCAGACAAGTCAGGAGAGGTCTGCTGTGCCATGTGGGTTGCTCCTGGCCAGCAGGGAATCTAACTCCTGCTTCAGTGGCTGCAGACAGCCTCACAGTTTGTGTTTTAACCCCAGTGCCACCAGGGAGGCTACATTTAGTACTTTCGATACTGTTGTTTTGAAGACCTTCTGATAAACCCTCTATATTTGTCCCAGAACTTCTCCTCTCTTTTGCTTTGTGTTCAGATTTCATTTCTTCCTCTTCTCTATTATTAGACCACTATGAAATACTGCCTGGATAGCCTGTCATCTCTTTTATCTCTTCTACGAGAGGGATGGGGAAAGTTTCCTTGGCCAATCTAGAGTTCCCAATTTTCTAAGTTGTCCCTGACCCCTGAATAAGCAAAGTTCTTCCAGGGAATTTAAAAGTTCCCTGAGGTACCCCATCATGTCTGGAATGGCTAACCCTTGCCTTGTTCTGTCGCTTGGGTTATCTACTCTCCCAGTCACATTTCTTTTAATTTCCTCCCACTCCTCCATCTCAATAGTCACTGACTTTAAATTGAGATCCCCAAGGGAAAGTCTTAGGCCTCTATCAGGGCATCATCTGACAGTCTTTGAGCGAATTTATTTTTCATAGTTATTTATTGGGGATACAAACCTTTCTAATGTGCCATGGTGTTATCTTTTCATATTTTGTGCTCCCCACCCAATATCCGTCTGGCCTAGCCTCAACTTGTAATGGACAACTTGTCAAATTCCTCCCACCTCAAGCATCCACACCTGTTGCCTTTGAACTTAATGGTTTTCTATTCACTTTCAAATGACTGACTTCTTCTCATGCTCCATTCTTCTATCTAAATTCCATATTGTTTCAGAAGTGTTCTACAAATGATCTAAAATAGAAACACAGAACTACTATTTTTTCTTTAATTTTAAAAAAGACACTAATATGTCAGTTTACATATTCATCTGCTGACTTACTTTTTGAAAATCCAACACTCTTCTAGACTACAGACTTACAAAGTACTGGGTCTTAGCAAATTAGCACTGAGGGCCTAGAGTAGTGAGCATCATCTTTTAGGTGCTAATCAATTGTTTCTGTATATGTTATAAAATATTATATTAAATAGTAATTATCTTGAATATTAAATAAATCTGTGAAACCACAGGATGAGGTGAGAGCTTGTGGGGTTGGCAGGAAGGAATATGTGACTGTACCTGAAGGGCAGTTCACTAAGAGAATGGATGAAATTATAATTTCTTTCTGTACTATTGTCTATTCTTGTTCGCTAACAATGCACACCAGCCATGAGCAGACACTCATGTAGCAAGCTTCAAAAATCTCCAAATGAAATGTTGGTAACAGATAGGGAAACAGACATTCCTCATATTTATAGACCTCCTTTCAGAGGCATGTGTTGTCTTTCCAGCTCGGGGCTTCTTTTAGAGATTTTCTAACAGACTGAACTGTGGAGTGAAAGACAAGAGACAGCCAATGTGTACATTGTCAGTCACAGAAGTCATCTATGCTGAAGTCACCCCTATATTTGAATGGCAAGAGCTTCAGATTGAACGCTTTCTGTCTCTCTCAATTTCAACCTTACTTTATTATTAATAACATTGTAACACAATTTATTACATCAGAGTGCTTCTCAAAAATCCTTGCTCTAATTGAAATTGTAATTTATTCCTTCTGTCTATATACCTCTATTTTAGGCACTAAACGTATACTGCTTCAATCTACTTCTTCTATTTTCAATTTAAATGAGAATACTATGCTAGTCCACCTTTCATAATTTATTTATATATCTATATAACTAGTAAACTAGTTAAATGGAGCTTTTCAAATTTAAAAATAAAAAACATGTAACCTATGTATAAAAGCAATAGTTTCCTTAGAAACCAACTTTATCATATGAGAGCCTAAAGTTATCTTAATTTTGCTTGTGCTCTCCACTAGAATGAATGACTTACTTGCCTATCTTAACAATTAAAACATATGAAATATAATTATTAAATATCCAACAAAAAGCAGTAAGAACAAATTTTAGTAAATGTTCACATAATATTACCAGGTTTAAATCATTTTGATATAGATAGAAATTGTTGTCAGTGTCTTATCACTTCCAGCAAAGTAGACCTGATTCAGATTTAAATCTCACTATTTCTCTCCCTGAAACATTGAATGGAATGCTTCCACATCTTGCTTTGAAAGACTTTGCCACTGGTGGATTGAACTATGTAGCTCATATTTCTCTTTAGATTGGGTCTAAGGTAATGTAAGAAAAGGAGTGACTTACTAAGTAATCAACACTTCCTGAGAGAGGGTAGAAAAATAATAATGGAACTTTCTTTCTTTCATGCATATTCTTCACTAGTTCCTACTTTCATGCCCCGTCATTTATATTATTATTAACTAATTTGAAATGACCACTCTCTTCACTTTTATTCTAACCCACTCTTCTTATCATCTAGTAAGTGACATTATCTTTTGGGCAGATTCTATGAGTCTTGCACCTTGACAATGCAATGAATCCTTTTGGATAGATCCTAGTTATTTCACTACCTTGCATTAGACTGATAAACATTTGTTGTGTGGTTCCAAATGAGATTATCAGATCCTTTATATAATGTTTACCACATAACATACTACCTAATACATAATGCACACTTAATATGTGCTTTAAAATCAAACTGAATGTCATACATTGCTAAATATTTGCCACACAATACTACATGGATGTGATTATGACTCATTCATACTTTATAAGAAAATAATTTGGAAACTTAAGAGACCATCTCTTATTCGCATCTGCTTTACACTCTTACAGACAACATTTTCCCTTACTTTTACCATTTTTTCCTTCTCTGACTTCTTGATGTAGGTGCAGAACTCTATAAAAATTGTATTTTAACTAAATTCTGAAATTTCTTGCTAAAGATACAGCCATGGGAGGGTAATGTTTACCTGTGGTCAGGAAGCAGCTTTTCCAGCAGCAGCTGCTTTTAAGATGTTTAACATATGTAATGTTAGGGTCATTTGTATATTCATAAGAAGGTAAATGTAGCCTTGCATTTCAACTTATATTTCATCTGTGTTAAAAGGGAATCTTTTGAAATTTTTCAGAAAAACAATTTTGACAACGGATTTTTTTTCTTTTTTTTTTTTTTTAAAGATTTACTTATTTTTATACAAGAACCGGGGTACAGGCCAGATGTGCGGGAGGGCTAGGATTCACCAGAGATAGAGCGGGGAACAGAACAGGCAAACTGAAGAAATACACTGCTGAGGGGAATAGTGGGTGAGAAAGGAGAGTTCTGCTTCGCCATGTGGGATTCTCGCTGGCCAGCTGGGATCAAACCCGTGCTACGGAGGCTGTGGAGAGCTTCACGGTGTGGCGCTCAACTGCCTGCGCCACCAGGGAGGCCCAATAATGTATTTTTCTAATGTGCTATTTTTATAGCGTATTTGCTATATATTTTTATCAAATAGGGATGAGAGGATAATCTGTCATGACACAACTTTGTTCCACCTTGAAGACAAATGCTATTCTTTATATTTTTAAAGATTTATTTATTTAGGCATCGAAGAAACTAGAGTATAGGCCAGAGATGCTGCGGGTGAGAGGATTTACCAGAGACAGGGTGGGGAGCAGAACAGGCAGATCTATTGAAATACACTGCTGAGGGGAGCAGTGGGCAAGAAGGGAGAGGTCTGCCCTGCCATGTGGGTCACCTCCCAGGGCAGGGATGGAGCAAGTGCTGCAGTGGCTACTGAGAGCTTCATAGTGCTGAGACCTAATCCCTTGTGCCACCAGGGAGCCCGGAATGCTATTCTTTAAATAAAGATTAAGTGCAGAAACTGAAAGATGAAATCCAACGATGTTTCTAAGAAAATGTAAACATTTTCTCCCAAAATATAAGAGCCACTTTTAGAGAGGTTTAATCTGTCTTATAGTGTTGTTTTAGGCCAGGATAATTAGGAAGGCTTTGAAAGGAGGAAAAGCATGTAGGTTATTGAGGGAGTTATTGAGGAGTTTTGTCAGGATTGGCACCTGCAAGGGAAGAGGAAGAAGTTGAAAGCTGAAGGGCGTTGAACTGCGGTGGTGTCACAGAAAGGTCTGAGAGAGCCACAGCAGTGGGGAGCCCTGGAGCTCGATGTCTCTTTAGAGATCTCAAGTTGGTAGGAGGATGTTAGGCCACTATTCATCTGTGCTGATCAGACACTGGATTTGAACTGTCCCTGCAAAGGAGGCATAACTCAGACATAGTGTGCTCTTCAGACAAAGACTGCAAGCTGTTAACTGTTTTGGGATCTGCCTCCCCAAAAGGGGTCAGAAAATTCCTTCCCAAGAAGACTAGTCCTTTACTTCTATGTATTACCTAAGTATAGTTAAGGTCAACCAAACACCTGAGGGATTCAGGAAACACTGTTGCCTTCACTTCAGTAAAACAGATTATTTAGATTTAGGGATAGCTCTAGAAAAAAAGTTTTTTTGTTTGTTTGTTTGTTTGTTTTATCAAAGAAGCCTATCTTGAGGCAAGGATACATCCAGAGGCAAATATTTTGTCATATGCATGCTCCCCTCTTTATTATATCAATTCAGCCTCCTTTTTCCTCAGTGCCATAAACTCCCTTACTTCATTTCTTTGTTCAGAATTTAAACCTGTTTCTCCCTGACCAAAATTGAAACCTGCATGGTCATTGTGGCTCCTGCACACTCACGTTATTTTTTTAAGATTTTTTTATTTATACAAGAACCAGGGTGGGCCTCCCCCGTGGCGCAGCAGTTGAGCGCTGGGTTGCGAGGCTGCCCGCGGCCTCTGCGACGCCGGTTCCATCCCCGGTTGCTCCCCGGCCACCGGAGGAGGGTCCCACATGGCGCGCAGACCTCTCCTGCAGCCCGCTGCTCCCCTCAGCAGTGTACTTCGGTCCTTCTGCCTGCTCTGCTCCCCGCTCTGGCTCTGGTGAATTCTCTCACCCTCCCGCGCTTCTGACTGCACCCAGTGCATGTATAAGCAAACAAACAAACAAATAAATAAATAAATAAAACATGCCTCTATTAAAAAAAAAAAAAAGAACCGGGGTACAGGCCAGATGCATGGGAGGGTGAGAGGATTCACCAGAGACAGAGCAGGTAACAGAATAGGCAGACTGACAAAGTATACTGCTGAGGGGAGTAGCGGGCAAGACAGGAGAGGTCTGCCACTCCATGTGGATTTCTCCCTGGCTGGCCAGGAATCGAACCTGTGCTGCAGAGGCTGCAGACAGCTTCACAATGTGGTACTCAAACGCCTGGGCCACCAGGGAGGCCCACACTCATGTTACTAATGGATTTTACCTTTGCACACCTGTCTAATACTTTTTGATTACTCATCTAGCCTTAGAAGAGCCCAAAGGAGTGGGTAGAAATTTCCCTTCTGTTCCTGTATTGTCAATACTCCCAGTAGTTGGGAATAAGAGCTGTAGTCCTAAAAGTAGGAGCTACATAGTATATAGCAACCAATGACATTTGTCTTATAAAAGGAAAAAAAAAAGAGAATATATTAATACTATATTATTTAATGTATGCAAATATAAAATAATTTATATTTTATTTTGGTTATGAGAAAATTTTGGTATTAGAAAAAATCCCTCAAACTCATGTGATAAATTATCCTTAAAATCAAAGTGAATTTAACCAAATAGAGAATCATGGTTATTGGTGTTCCAAATTCATAAATTTGAACTGAAATAATATATTGAGAACAATAAGACCAACATCTGATCTATCTTTTTTATTACATCAATGTCCTAAATGTTCACATTATTGTTGACCTTAGATTTAGAACTTATAGTTTCTTCTACTTATGTAGTAATACTATTTAGAATCATTTGCCAGAACATTATATAAACTTATGGAGCCCCCCAAATTAGATATCATAAATATCATTTACAAAATGAAAATATAAAATTTAAAAAAAAGTCACCTCTAGGTAGATGTTTTTGCTTAAAATCTTCTGTGAGGGAAGACTTCATAGTGGAGAGGGCTGGTGTATGAAGAGGTACTAAACTGAACAGAAATTCATTTGTATATAAATCAATTTATTTGCATGAATGTATAAGTTTGTGTGTAAACATGGAAGGGGTTTCACTAAATGTTCATTATAATAAAAAAAAACTGACAAAGGAAACCCAATTTTTATTTTCTATATTCATAGTCTGTAAATATACATATATAGAGCCATATGAATGCCTACTTATCTATCTAATGACATAGGTCGGTGGGCCACATTAGTTAAGAAAACAGGGCCTTTCTGGTGGTGCAAGGGGGTAAGATGCAACTTATGAAGCTGCCCACAGCCACTACAGTATGAGTTCTATCCCTGGCCAATGAGGTGACCCACATGGCGCAGCAGACTCACCGGCTGCTCCCCTCAGCAGTGTATTTTAGCAGATCTGTCTGTTCTGTTCCCCACTCTGTCTCTGGTGAATCCTCTCACCCCCCAAACCTCTGGCCTATACCCCAGTTCTTGTATGCATAAATAAATAAATCTTAAAAAAAAAGAAAACAAGCAAAGTTTCAAGTTTTTTTCTTTGTTTTTTTAATTTTCTTGGTTTAAATATGTGGGAGCATAAGTAGACAGGACTCTGAATAGCTCTTTCAACTAGAGCAAAGGGAAACTAATAACTTCCTTATAAAAGTTAATAAAGACCTTAAGGTTTCTTTTTAATTGTCTATCACATTATTCTCCCTTTAGAAGATGCTTAAATGACAAAGAAGAGTGATTGAATGAGGTATTACAATAACTTGTTTCTTCTTTAACCCAAATGAAGTCATTTACTTTCAGAATTCAGCTGTTAATCACCTTACAATGATTTCAGTTTTTTTTTTCCTTTGAAACAAATCCTTCTTTATATTCTTTGAAACTTGGTTCAGATACCTCTATATTTATTCAGTTTTACCTTGAATTATATATTTTTATTTGGTTTAAACTTTATATTACTATCAAAACATTTATCATGAGAGATGTGTTTAAGAATAGAAACTCCAAATAGTTTTCAAGGTAGCTGATTTTTTTTTTTAACCTTTTCTATATTTTGTTACTTGTTACCTAAGGAATTACTTACTGGGATTTTGACGGTTCTATTTTCCTCTAACTCAGCACTCCTTTACTTCTTTTACTGATAATACTTTACAGATGGGCTTTCCAGATAGTAGGATATAGTCAAGACTGATGTTTCTTCTGATCGATCAAGCCAGCTTCCTTTGTTGCTCACTGGCGGCAGGATTAGTGATTTTGCTGACATCACTGTCAGACACGATATTATTAAAGTTTTAAAAACATACTTTCTAGTATTTTTCAGGCTATTTTAGAGGTTGAAAATAGTCATAAATATGCAGTCACTTTGCAAACTTCCTGCCCTAGAGGATTAGAATTTGATGTGAGATTTTCTTTCCTATTGCTTTAGTAAGCTCTTGACAATTCTGATGAATTTTTTGCAAGAAAGTTTGGTGGTTGTGAAGCAAAGAATGTTTCTTCCTGAACAAAGAAGCTCATTCTGTACTGAGACCTCAGACTTGGGATTTACCACCATCTGGCCCAGGAACTCACCTTATGTCTTTCCTAAATTTCTAAAACTCTTTGATTGTTACTCAGATTTACCAAATTTGTAGTAAATACTCTGTCTTAAACACTAAAAATTTCATCAAGTGAAGGAAATTCAGACATCATTTCAACATAAGATTTTCTTCCCACAGCATGCCAATTATCAGTGAATTACTGAGTGATCACAACACCATAGGGTAGGTACAGGTTAAGAATTTCCTGTCATTTTCATTCAGACAGTTTATGGGTTTCTTTTCTTAAAAGACATTCTGTACCAATATAATTCTACCTTTGATGTTCCTGGTAGACATTTCTTCTGTCCTAATTACTTCTTGAAATGACACACTGCCTTTCCTTGGTGACTCTATTTTCTGTTCTTCCATTAATCATTAGTCCTTTTCTTATAGAATGTGTTTTCCTCAGAGATATTAATAGCTTCAGTAATGTACATTCACTTCTTGGCCTCAATATATTGTGTGTCCATTTGTTGTTCAGCTTTCAGAGAATGTTATTCTCTCCCAATTCCCTAGTATCACCTTATTTTGTTTCCCCCTCATCTGCTTAATAATGCCAACATATTTTATCTTGTTTTGTCATGATTTGTCAACCCTGGACACACAGAGGAAACATCTATAAAAACATCTATAAAAAAAATCTATAAAAAAAAACATCTGTAGTCAAAACTACAGATACCTGGGGCTCATTATATTACAACTAATTTTGAATCTCAAAGAGAATTGGGAAAATGTATTTTAAATAATCTCTGCAATTATTTTGACAAACTAATATTGCTTAAAACCACTAATTTATATAATTATTGTAACTACTAAGGTATATGATATTCTATAAAGATAAGGAGACACCTTCCTCAGTGTCCAACCAACAGCTATATTTGATATATTTTTCCAATGATCTGAGATATTTTTATTTCTAAGATTCAAAAGAGAAAGTGCCATCCTTGGGTTCCTTCTCTATCACACTGAAACACCATATTATCAGTGATGAAAGGAGCTGGCTGTGGAGATAGTTTTAAATGCTAACAAGAGTTGACCTTTAGCACGATCTCTTCACTAGTCAGATCCTCATTGTCAGGTACTAGGCAGTTTACCCCATGAAAGTCTCCATCCATTTTGCTTGTTTCATTTTGCAGTTGTGTTTAAAATAATAACTTTGGGCCTCCTTGGTGGCACAAGGATTAAGACACAGCCTGTAAAGCTGTCCACAGCCTCTGCAGCATGAGTTCCATCCCCTGCCAGGTAGCAACTCACATGGTGCAGACCTCTCCTGACTCACCTGCTACTCCCCTCAGCAGTGTACTTGGGTTAATCTGCCTGTTTGGTTCCCCACTCTGTCTCTGGTGAATCCTTGCACACCCCCACACCTCTGCCTGTACCCCAGCTCTTGTATACATAATAAATAAATATTAAAAAAATAGGGGCCTCCCCTTGTGGCTCAGGCAGTTGAGTGCAGCACTGTGAAGTTGTCTGCAGCCTCTGCAGCCAGTTTGATCCTGGCCAGCTGGTGAGAATCCCAAATGGAGCAGCAGACCTCTCCTGTCTCACCCTCTGCTCCCCTGCCCCCACAGTCTGCCTGTTCTGTTCCCTGCTCTGTCTCTGGTGAATCCTCAACACCCTCCCACACATCTGGCCTGTACCCCAGTTCTTGTATGCATGAATAAATAAATCTTAAACAAATAAATACTATAATATATATAAATAAAATAATAGCTTTGTAACTTTACTTCACAAATTAAACCCATTGCAATATATAGTAGGTGTAAACAATTTAATAATACTTAAATTGAAATGGAAAAGGAAAACCTCTAAAACCAGATTGTGCTACACTTAAGAATGTATATTTAAAGTATTCAGCCTTCTCAAGGACCCTAAGTGGTAAACACTGTGTTTTCTTTTTTTAAGATTTATTTGTATTTATTCATACAAGAATTGGGGTGTAGGCCAGAGGTGTGTGGAATGAGAGGACACACCAGAGACAGGGTAGGGAATGGAACAGGCAGACTCACTGAAATACACTGCTAAGCAGAGCAGCAGTCCAGTCAAGAGAGGTCTGCTGTGCCGTGTGGGTCACCTTTCTGGCCGGGGATCAGATTCGTGCTGAAGTGGCTGCTGATAGCTTAATAGTGCTGATAACCCCTTTGCTCCACCCCCTTGCACGACCAGAGAGGCCCCCTTAAACACTATTTTCACTCCCTGTAAAGCAACCAACCCATTCCGGGCAGGTTTATGAACGGTTCTAGCAGCCACATGCTCTTCGCCGTGGTTTGTAGTCGCCACACGCCTCCGTACACTCCACTCCTCCACCCTCGACACCGCACTACCACCACACCGCACTCTGCTGCACCACCCTTATAAATCAGTCTCTTAGCGCAGGTGTACCCACTTCAGGTGCCCGCCATCAGGCATGCACCCAGGATCACAGGTCTCCCTCATCCATCCTGATGGCGGGAGGACAGAAAAGCCTGATACCTTTTACCTTACCCTACACTCCCATTTTGTAGTAAATTAAATATACTACAGATATCATATAACTGTCCAAATTACCAAACCTTGTAAATGATAAGAAGATTCAAATCCTCTTAGTTATCCCCAGAATCTTCCTTTTATTTATTTTTTTTTTTTGGTGGGACCCTCACTGGTGGCCAGGGATCAAACTGGCACTGCAGAGGCTGTAGGCAGCCTTGCAACCCAGCGCTCAACTGCTGTGCCACCAGGGGAGGCTCTGCCCAACCCACCCAGAATCTTCCTTTTTAAAGTCCCAGGAAGCTGGTTCTGAAAGGAAGAAACATTTGTGAGAGAGAACTCTAGGATCTGTGCCTAAAAGTAGCTAAGACAGGGAGACTTGAGCTGCAAATTATATTCACTGCAGGCTCCAGCCTGTGAAGTGACATGGGGAAATTTGAAGCTGAGATTTCCCTTCACAGTTGTCTCCGAGAGGGTGAGAGCCTGGACCTTGGTACTTGTGCTGCAACATGCCCATGAGTAAAACCACTCTTTCAATTCTTCAGGGGGCAGTTTAGGCCTTTTTTTTTTTTTTCTTTTATCAGCATGATTGATAGCAGTTGGGAAGAAACAGTTCCTTAGTTTCTGAAGGGAAAATTGAGAGTGTTCAGAGATTGCAATCTAATACAACAGTGGTCTTGAGCATCAGAACTCAGTAAAAACCAAATCTGAGTTCACTAAATCAGAAACTCAATATGAAGCCCAGATGAATGGATTTTTAAAAAAGGTCTCCACACGTGATTTTGCTGCTCATCCAGGTTTGGGAACCATTGATCTAAAAGGCATAAATTACTCCCAGGGTGCTTTAGAAATAGTCATGCTTTTCTTCCTCTACTATTCATCAATATCATAAAGGATGCATCACTCTGTAATGGGCAGACCAGAAGGATGAGGAAACAAATCACATTATGAATAGCTCTAGATTCATGAAAAGGAGACACAGTCATTTTAAGTCTAATTTTGCTTTATATAACAACAAAGGACTTAAGAACAAGAGAAAGCCCATTCAATTGGTATTGTATTTAAAAGAAAATAAAGATTATGTTCAGACTATTATGCAATAGACAAAAACTGTGTTAATCTATAAAATCTTTAGATAGATACAAAATGAGCTGTTTGGACAAACAGGTAATAAACAAAATTGATTTATCATTTTACAAAGAAGGAACTCTTTATTGTAGTAAAATTCTACTGTATAGAATTTTATTTCTAATACCTGGTAAAGACACCTAGAAACACACTTGTTTTACAGGTTAAAGGTACGTATAACATAATAATCCTTTTTAAAATATTTATTTATTTATACAATCACTGGGTACAGTCAGAAGTGCAGGAGGGTGAGAGAACTCATCAGAGACAGAGCAGGGAACAGAACAGGCCGACTGAGGAAACACACTGCTGGGGGGAGCAGCAGGTGAGGTAGGAGAGGTCTGCCGCGCCATATAACATAATAATTTGTCTGGATTTGTGGCTTGTTACTCAGAATCCATTTTTAGGGAGGTTTTATATCATTTCTTGCTCCAATATTTGTCAGTATTTGGCCTTTACTGCCATGTATTTTGGCACCAGTGTCCTTCCTATGCAAACATCAATTTATCTCCAGAACTTTGTGTTTTTCCTTCCCCAAACCAAATGTCCTTCCTCAACGAACATCATGATACAATAAAAAGTTTAATAGATTAAATACAATACAATACATTAGATTAAATACACCACAATAAAAAGTTTAATAGTTTAATAGTGATACAATAAAAAGTTTAATAGCAATCTGTAGTTTATTGGTGAATTGGATCTGATTAAGACCTGGATATTGGATAGAATTATGACTCCCTGTCATTTTGGCACAAAATATGGCTGGTAAGCATTCAAATTGGTCCTAGAATAAATCCCACTCTCATATGGAGGTAATGTGTAAGTTTCTCCAGTTTTTGAAAAAATGCGTAATTAAACAACTGCAATCTTGGGGTCCAGTCAGTTTTTCTGTGGAACATACATGACAAGAAAATATAGAAGCAGGAAATATTTATTTCCTAACTTTGTGGAACATTTCTTACTTAGACTTGGAAAGAGTTAGAGAGACTCTAGTAGTTGCAACAGAAATGGTATTGGATCTCGAGATTTCTAGGTGATAAGAGTCTCACTTGATTCTGAGTTGTTCTACTGCCAGATAAGTGCAGTATTTTGATGCAATTGAAGCAAGTAGGGAGAGGTTTTGTGGTGAGCAGGAGTAGATTAAATGAAGGGAAATGGAAATGGAGGATTCTGAGTTGAACTTGAGGGGCACATCTGAGTCCCATGAGAGATCCTGTAAACAGTGAAAGAAAGGGAAGATAGATTTTATGAGAAATACTTGCCAGGAAGTTTTGGTTTTATCTAGAGAAGATGACCTTTTAAAAAGACCAATTTTCTCTTTGTTAATTAACTGCTGCCATGTATGATATTGACAAACCTACCTTGAGTTCTAGGTACAGAGTGGTGAAGTCTGCCCATATTATTTACATGAGAAATCATTGTGCTTAAGAAAAAAAAAACACAGATACGGTTTTTATAAAGGAGAATTAATGTAGGGCTTGCATTATGGAATGAGGAATATACAAATGATGTCAATCTGAAAAAAAAAAAAAAAAACTCTTAAGAATTTTTTTTTACCATGATCATAAATTCCATTGTTTAGTGCCAAACATAACTAAACATGTTATTTCCATGGTTAGAAACTTTTACATAAATTGGTGATTTTAGGAAGACCTGAGCTAAGATGGCTTTGCTCCAGATAGGATCACCTAGTAATTAATTGGAGGGACACTACACAGAGAGAGTTTCAAGGCTTGGGACAAGAATAGAATAAATAGTGGGCATCAGAGATCAGCACAGGCTGCAGTAGGAGGAATGCAGAGGATATTATTACTTCGTTGAACAAGAGGAGAGTAGAGAGAGTCACCAAGGTGTAGAAGTTCTGGGTGGGAGACATTGACAGTGAGGGTGCTGCTGATTCAACGGCCCTCTGGAGGGGAAAGCTGGATGGTACAGAGGCCATGACTAAAGAGAAATACATGAGTAGAACTCTGTTGTTCCCTAGAGGTAGGCCACTCCCTGGAGAAAAGAATAAAGATGGTGCACAAGACCACTCTCTTCCGCCCCAAACTTTGGGAGTGAGACTGACTTCACAAAGAGCACTGACAGCATACAGATGCAGTCTCAAATCTAGAACCCTAGAGAGGGATGGTAGTGATGGTGCCACAAACTTGCTAGCCCACCCTTTCAAAACATTCACACTAGCAGCTGACAACTCTATGTCACTCTTCTGCCCTGTGACTTAGCAAAAACATATTTGAGTAACTACAGAAGTTAACAAAAGTCAAAGAGCAAAAATAAAGTCATAATGTAACTTGCTAGAAAATTAGAAATAGTTCAATGTCTAATTTAATGCTATGAAAACATTTTAAAAGTCAGGAAAATCTGGGGGCCTCCCTGGTGGCACAAGGGGTTAAGCACTATGAAGCTATCCGCAGCCACTGCAGCATGAGTTCTATCCCTTGCCAGTCAGGGAGATACCCACATGGCTCAGCAGACCTCTCCTGTCTGGCCCACTAATCCCCTCAGCAGTGTACTTGGGTCAATCTGCTGTTCTGTTCTCCACTCTGTCCCTGGTAAATCCTCTCACCCCCCCTCAACACCTCTGGCCTGTACCCCAGCTATTGTATGCATAAATAAATAAATCTTTTAAAAAAAGTGAAAGTCAGGAAAATCTAAAACAGCAAAATAAGCAAACAAAAAACCGCAATACATGGTACCTTGAGACCTAAGGGAATAATGTAACTCATCCCCACGACCCGCAGAGGCCTCAGGGAAAGGTGGCTTTGTACGGGCTAAATAATGCAGCCTCAACCCAATGCCTGTGGACATTCACCTTCCCCCAGGCCCAGCCAAACCACCTCTAGTCATGGTTCCTGGTGTCAACAGGCCCACCAGCCTGTTCTGATCACAGGTGCAAACTAAATAGACCAATCGGGTACAAGCTAAATGGACCCATCAGTTAACAATTGGTGCAAAAGACTCTCATATGGGAAGTTGAAATGGGGACCTAGTCTGGGCATTAGAGAGTATGTGTCCAGGCTTTCTGGTACAAGGTTTTCAGGGTTCCCTATGGAGTCTTGCCTTTTTTTTTTTTTTTTCTTTTTTTTGGTGTCTTCAGAAAAGGATTTTATTATGCTTTTCCTCCAAAGACAGTCCCACATATTCCTTTGTCCCTTGATTTCCCCATACCCTGAGAGTCCTCACAGTGTTTTTTGATGTCCACAGTTTTTATATTTTGCATAATCATATCTACTGCTATGTAAATGTCCAGAATTTGTTTTTATCATTCTCACTTGTATACTGCACATAAGAATGGTTGACAAGAATACTTATACTATGGTATACTATACACATCTCAAACCAATCCTTTGTGAGTGGGCATTTAGGCAGTTACGGTGTCCTTGTTATTCTAAATAATGTTGCTATGACTATCGTGGTACTTTTTTTTTTCATTATGGTTTCATATCCCTTGGATATATGCCCAGTAGTGGGATTGCTGGGTCATGTGGTATAACTGTTTTCAATTTTTTTTAAAGATTTATTTACTTATCTATGCATACAAGAACTGGGGTACAGGCCAGAGGTGCAATGTGCGAAGGGTGTGAGAATTCAACCAAAGACAGAGTGGGGATCAGGCCAGGCAGACTGACTGAAATACAGGGCTCAGGGGAGCAGCAGGTAAGACAGGAGACGTCTGCTGATCAAACTAGTGCTGCAGAGGCTGGGGATAGCTTCACAGTGCTGTGCATAACCCCTTGCACCACCAGGGAGGCCCTGCTTACAATGTTTTAAGGTAGATCCAGATTGCTTTCCCTAATGGTTGAACCAGTTTACATCCCCATCAATGGTAGGATTCTTTTTCTCCTCATCCTCTCCAACATTTGTTGCTAGATGTCTCTTAAACATGTGCAAGAGATTATGCTCATTGTGGTTTTAAATTTCATCTCTTATTGGAAGCAACAATGAACATTTTTTTCATATGTATTTTGGTTTCTTTCTTTCTTTTTAATTTTATTTATTTATACATACCAGAAATGAGATACAGGCCAGAGGTGTGCATGTGAAAGAATTCACCAGAGACAGAGTGGGGAGCAGAACAGGTGGATCTACTGAAATACACTGCTGAGGGGAGCAGAGGGCAAGTCAGGAGAGGTTTGCTGCGCCATGTGGGTCACCTCCCAGGCCAGGGATTGAGCTAGTGCTGCTTTGGCTTCGTACAGCTTCATAGGTTTCATCTTAACCCCTTGCATCACCAGGGAGGCCTTGTATTTTGGCTTTCTGAATAACCTCTATGGTGAACTGGATTTGTTGTATACTTACTAATTGGAATTTTCAATTGGTTGAATTTTATGGATTTTCAAAAAATATATCTTGACTACTAGCTCCTTGTCAATTATATATTGTGTGAACACTTTCTCCCATTCAACAGTGTCTTTTAATTATCTTGTATTTTCTTTTGTTGTATAAAAGCTTTTTAACTTAAGGTACTCTCAATTATTTATTTATTTTAGTTCCCTTGCCATAAGAGTCGAGTCAACAAAAACATCTTTATTTTTGATTTCATGTACTGTATCACAGCATTTTATTATATAAATTTTATTGTAGTTCTTAACTTTAAATTGATAAAATATTTGGAGTTTATGTTTGTGTATGTAATTAACAAATAATCCAAATTTATTTATGTATATGTGATTTTCTCTTTTTCCTAGCATCATTTGTTAAGAAGACTGTCCTTTCAAGGCTGTGTGAATTTCTTTTTTCAAATTATTTTTATTGAGGTAAAGTAGGCTTATATCTTTGTATCTGCCTTGGGCATTATAACTTTAAATCTACAATTTATATTTTTCACATCCTGTCCACCACCAGTGCATGATAATTTTCCATCATGTTCCACTGGATCCCTTTCCTCCCCCACTTCCAGCTATACCCTCCTCCTGTGGTTGTCTCAGTTTTGTAGACGAATTTTAAAAGTTTATTATTGGTTTGGTTTTACTAACCATTTTGTTATGTTTCTCCATATTGCACATATAACTGAGACCATCTGGTGTTTGTCTTTCTCCTGATTTATTTTGTTTAGTATACTCCTCTCCAGTTCCATCCATCTTGTCATTGTCACAAATAGCAAGGATTCATTTTTTTTTTTTTCATAGCTGAGCATTACACTATATGCAAACATATGATCTCACATGTTTCTGATATACTTCTCTGTCCTCATGAACTTAAACTGTTTCCATAATTTAGCTATTGCAAATATGTCTGCAATGAACATAAGTACATATATTCTTTGCATTAGTGTTTTAATTTTTTTTGGATAGATACCTGGGAGTATAAATTTGGATCCTATAGTAAATCCATTTTTATTATGTAGAGAAACTTTAATACTATATTTCATGACTAAACCAGTTTACATTCCCAACAAAAACATGCAAGATTTCCCTTTATTCCACATCCTCATTGACACTTCTTGTTTCTGATCTTTTTTTTTTTTTTTTAAAGATTTATTTATTTATTTATTTATACAAGCACTGGGTACAGTCAGAAGCGCAGGAGGGTGAGAGAATTCACCAGAGCCAGAACGGGGAGCAGAACAGTCAGACTGACGAAATACACAGCTGAGGGGAGCAGCGGGCTTGGCAGGAGAGGTCTGTGAGCCATGTGGGACCCTCGCTGGTGGCCGGGGATGGAACCGGCGCTGCATAGGCTGTGGGCAGCTTCGCAGCCCAGAGCTCAACCGCTGTGCCACCAGGGAGGCCCTGTTTCTGATCTTTTTGATGTGGGTCCTTTTCAGAGGTTTGAGATGCTGTTTTTGTGGTTTTGATTTTCATTTCCCTGATAACAGCGATAATGATAATTTTTAAAATCTGTGTGTTGGTCATCTGCATATCTTTGGAGAAGTGTCTATTTAATATTTTTGCCTATTTTTTGATTGAGTTAATTTATTTTGCTGTTGTTGAGATGCATGAGCTCTTTATATATTTTGGATATCTTTGTCAGGACAGCGTGTTAGATGCAAATATTCTCTTCAGTTCAGTTGGTTGTCTTTCTGTTTTACTGGTGATCTCTTTTGACACGCAATGACTTATTAGTTTGATGTAACCATACATCACATATATATATATATACACACACATATATATAGGTAACCATATATATATATGTATGTAACTATACACACACACACACACACACACACACACTTGATTTTGCTTCTTTGATACTATAGATGAATCACAAAGCTGTTTCTGAAGCCAGTGGCATGGAGTGTTTTGTCTCTTTTCTTCTATGTATTTTACAGTTTTGGGCCTTATATCCATGTCTATAATATAATTTTATTTTTTGTGTGTGTAAGTTGTGAGATGTTAACCTAATTTCATCTGCTTTCTTGTGGTTGTCCAGTTTTCCCAACACTGTTTGTTAAAGAGACTCTCCTTTCTCTATTACTTACTTTTTTGGCTACTTAGTCATTTTTTGGCTGCTTAGTCATAGATTAACTATCCATGGAATCAAAGGTTTACTTCTGGACTCTCAATTATATTTCATTTTTCTATGTCTGCCCTCCCCCCCCACTACCACACTGTTTTATTTACTATAGATTTTGTGGTATATTTTTAAGTTTAGGGCTGTGATGCCACATTTTTCCTCTTTTTTTTGTCAGAATTAATTATTACTTGTATTTTATTTAGTATTGTTTGTTCTGTTTCTTTGAAGAATTCCATTAGAATCTTGATAGTAATTACATTGAATCTATGGGCACAACAGCAATTTTAATGTTTGTTGTTTCATTCATTGTGGACTTCTAGTGAGTCCGAACCTGGGACGCGAAGGTGAAGGAAATCAGACATGCGGGACTGTCATGTCCAGCATGCAGCAAATCTTTATTGTCTTAGTGTTTATTATATACTATTTTAATTGTAGCAGGTGTAACATCAAAGCATACCACATAATGATAACATGTATGAATGATTAGTCTATTTTCTTACTATTATCTATTTACTTCAGACAGTAGGGTACCAGGCAGTTAGTTTTCACACACATAATCTTATCGCCTCCTAGCCAGAGCCTGGGAAGTTCGCTCATTATTTTGTTGTTGTTAAACTGTGGAGATGTACGCAGTTCACTTCCAGGCTCTCGAGAGGTTTTCCTCCAAGACGCATGTGTTTTCACATGCCTTAGAGACTCGGGTCAAGGCCCTTTTGCTCACTACACAGGGTGGCTGCCTCCAACAATTCATGAGCAGGGGTTATGATATCATTCCATTTCCTTATTTTTTCTATTTCTTTTAATAATATCTTACAGTTTTTATTGCATTAGTTCTCCACCTCTTTTTTTATGTTTAATTCTATTGATTGCAATTGTGAAGAATTGTTTTCTGAATTTCTTTCTCTTCAAACTTGTTGTCTGCATGTTGAAATGCATTTTGATTTTTGCAGACTGATTTTTAACCCTGCCATTATACTAAATAGAGTTAGTGTTCAAGTAGTTTTATAGGGGAGTCTTCAGGTGTAGGCCAGAGGTGGGGAGGGTGAGGGGATTCACCAGAGACAGAGTGGGGAACAGAAAAGATGGACTTACTGAAATACACTGCTGAGGGGATCAATGGGAGAGACAGGAGAGGTCTACTGCACCACTTGTGGGTTAGCAACTTGGCTGCGGCTCAAAATCTGATCTTAGCAGTGATAGTGAGGAGACTTAGTCTCCTTAGACCACCAGGGAGGCCCCCATGTATGTTATGTCATTTGGAAATAATGAAAGCTTTATTTCTTATTTTCCAGTCTGATTTCCTTTAATATCATTCTCTTGCCTGATTCCCTAACTAAGACTTCCAATATTATGTTAAATAGTAGTGGTAATATTGACTATCCTTTTCTTGTATCAGACATTAGAGGAAAAACTTTCAGTTTATCACCACTGGGTATGATGTTAGCTGTGGGTTTTCATATATGGCCTTCAGTATGTTGAGAAATTTTCCATCTACCCCTAGTCTTTTGAATATTTTATTAGAAACAGATGTTGAATCTTATCAAATATTTTGCATGTATTAATATAATCATGGTTTTTATTTCCTTTTGTTGATGTGATTAATTAAATCAATACATTGATTTTCAGATGTTGAATCATCCCACCTTGTCATGATATATAATCATTTTGATATATTGTTGGACTCAGTTTGCTAAGATTTTGTGAGAATTTTTGAATCTCTTTTCATCAGAAAAATTAGTGTGTAATTCTCTTTTTTTGTGTGAAGTCTTTGTCAGGTTTTGATATCAGGGTGATGTTGGCCTCATAAAATGTGTTTGGAAACTTTCCCCTTACCCTATTTTTTGGAAGAGATTGAGTAGTTTAGTTATTAGTTTATCTTTGAAGATTTGAGAGAACTCCTAATAAAACCATCTGGGCATAGATTTTTGTTCTTTTTTTTTTTAATTTATTTATTTATACAAGCACTGGGTACAGTCAGAAGCGTGGGAGGATGAGAGAATTCACCAGAACTATAGCAGGGAGCAGAGCAGGCAGACCCAGGAAATACACTGCTGAGGGGAGCAGAGGGCCTGGCAGGAGAGGGCTGCGCACCATATGGGACACTCACCGGCGGCCGGGGATCGAACCGGCACTGCAGAGGCTGCGGGCAGCTTTGCAGCCCAGTGCTCAACTGTTGTGCCACCAGGGGAGGCCCAGATTTTTGTTCTTTAGAAGACTTTTGAATTGAACTATTTCAATGTTATTGCTTGTTTTGAATTGAACTATTTCAATGTTATTGCTTGTGATTGATCTGTTAAGGTTTTCTATTTCTTCCTGGTTCAATCATGTAGGGTTGTAGATTACTTAGAAATAGCCATTTCATCTAGGTCATTGAATATTTGTCATACGGTTACTATTAGTTATCTTTTCTAATCTGTACTTCTGACATGTTTGTGGAATTTCTCTTATTTCATTTATGATTCTATTTATTATATGTTTCTCCCTTTTTTTCTTAGTGAGTTGACCTAGAAATTTTTCTATTTTGTTGATTTTATCAAAGAAACAGCTTTTGGTTTTTCTGTACTTTGGACTGTCTGTTTTATTTATTTATTTTGCATATTCATGCTCTACTTTTCACTCTTTTTTTATCTTGTACTGGCTTTTGGTTTCATTTGTTCTTTTTTATTCCTAGAATTTTGATATGAAGAGAATGTTTTTCTTATTTGAGCTCCTTCTTGTTTCTTTGTGTGGGTGTGAATAGCTATTACTTTCTTCTTACTAATGCTTTTGCTGCATCTCACAGGTTCTGATGTGTTCTGTCTTCTTTTTTTTTATTCATCTTTAGGTATTGTTTAATTTATTTTTTTAATTTCCCTGTATTTCCACATTTAGAAATGTGTTTTCACTCTCCACATATTAGTATATTTTCTTGCTTTCTGCAACATTAATTTTTAACTTGATACCATTATGATCAGAGAAGATAATTAATTTGATTTCAATTCATGAATTTATTGGTATTTTTGTGACCCAGCATATGGTGTATCCTGGAGAATGTTCCAAGTGTACTGAGACGTATATGTGTCCATATTTTGGGGGGATTTGCTCTCTTATTAATGGTCATTAACCCATGTAGCCTAATTCCTTTTTTAATATTAACAATTCCCTTTTAGTTGATTTTTCCTTTGGGATAACTGGGATATTAAATTTCCAATATCATTGTGTTGTTTTCAACACCTGGTTTCAGTTGTGGTAATAGTTGCCTCACATATTTTGATGCCCCTTCATTTGGTATATATGTATTGATGAGTGTTATGTCTTCCTGATGTTTTGCCCCTTTTATCATTATATAGTGCACATGTCAGTTTCTTACTGCCTTTTTAAATTGGGAGCATACTTTGTCTGACTTAAGTATGGCGGCTCATTTTTCTGATCCCCATTTAACTGCAGAATTATTTTCCAACTTTATTTTAAAGATATATTTATTCAAGAACTGGGGTGCAGTTCAGAGGCACGGGAGGGTGAGATAATTCACCAGAGAGAGCAGGCAGACGGACCAAAGACACTGCTGAAGGGAACAACTGGTGAGGCAGGAGAGGTCTACCATGCCATGTGGGTTTCTCCCTGGCCGGAGGGAATTGAAACCATGCTGTAGAGGCTGCGGACAGCTTCGCAGCATAACGCTCAACCTGCTGTGCCACCAGCGGGGGTAGAGGGGAGGCCTTATTTTCCAACTTTTTAATTTGAGTCTGTATTTGTATTTGGAGATCAGAGGAGTCTTCTGGAGAAAACAAAAAGTTGAGTTTTGTTTTTGTATTCAACTGGCCACTCTGTGCCTTTTCATTGATAAACTTCATCTATTTATATTTAGGGTGATTGTTGATATATGAGGATTTGTTATTGCCATTTTGCTTTTAGGTTTTGTTTGTTTCTAGTTTCTTGTTCAATATTTGTTGTCGTTCCTTCTCTTTGATTTGGACAGGAGCACCACATTCAATATTACTTAAAGTGTAGTTCTGGTATTGGTAAAATCCTGTTTATCTTTGTCTCAGTAGATTTTTATTTCTCCTTATATCTTTACTGAATATTGGAGAATATTGCAATTTTGACTAGTATTTTTTTTTTTTCCTCACTAAGTATTTTGAATATGTCATACCATTCTCTCCTTGTTTGTAAGGTTTCCTCTGAGAAGTCTGATGTCCATTTTGTGGTGGATTTTTCTTCATATGTTCTCAGCTCCTGACCCCTAACCACCTTCTTTTTTTGTCTCGAATTCTCGGTAATTTCATTGTTATGTGCCTTGGTGCGTCTCATTTCATTTAGATAACCCGATATTATTTTAATTTCATAAACTTGTACATTTATTTCCTTTACCAGATTTAAGAAATTTTCCTATATTATTTATTTAAATAAACAATTCTTTTTTTTTTTCCTTTTTTGCCCTACTGGGGTAACCATCATCTTTATGTTCCCTTTCCTAATGGAGTCAGATAGGTCTCAGGGAACTCTTCACTATTCTTTCCTTGTATTTGTCTTTCTTCTTCCACCGTGTCCTTTGTGTTATGGTCTTCCTTTTCACAGTCTGTCCTTCATTAGGTTTAGTCTGCAGTATATTTTAGCTCTTCACTTTATATTTTTGTGTTCTTTAATACCTTGTTTTTTAAACTTTAAATTTTTAATTTCTTTTCATTCAATTTTTCAATTCATCTATTTTTTGCAGTTTTTGCCTTTTCTTCCCATCTTAAAATTGATTTAACATGGCTATTTGAATTCTCTCTTACAGATAAGGAGATGAGATCCTCCATATCTTTGTTTTGGTTTCCAGACAGTTGTTCCCTCCCTGTGCTGACATATTTCTTGATGTCTAATGTTGTATTGTTTTGAACTTTTTTTCCTGTCTCTTATTTGCTGTGTTTGATGTTCTCCCTTGGAATTCTGTACTCTTCAGCAGTAAAACTTGGGAACTTTATAGGAATCTCAAGTAAACATGTTGAGCAGGGAAGTGGGCACCACATCTGAAACCCAATCATGGGTTTCAAGAAACAAGGAAGCCCTTTGTTCACAGTTTCTGTGACCTGTGGTTGCTGAATGTTAGTGAATATACACAATGGAAATAAATTCAGAGGTCATAGAGGGACATGGGTTGGGTATGTTTTAAATCTTTCTGAAGGCTGATGTCCAGAAGCTCCCAAGTCTGAGTGCATTAGGCTACTCTTTCTCCTACCATAGGACTAGACAGTTCCATTGTTTATATAGTCTATTGGTCAGCAGAGTCCAGAGGCCAGGAAAGGGCAGGAGGGGGAAATGTGGGCATGCCCACAGTCTTGGGCAGATTCCTGGTCTAGAAGCCCCCTTGCAGAAAAGTCTAAATCTGATAAGGCTGGCTGTGCTTTTATCAACAACGGTATCAGACAGCTTCCCCTGTTTTCACAGAGGAAAACAGGGGAAGTCTTTTCTGAAAAACAAAGCCCTTGGGAAGTCTTTGGTCTGAAAACCCCCTGTTGACATTTGCAGGCCTGAACAAGCCACCGAACAGTCCAAGTTTGCTGTGGCCCCCTGTAGTCTCTCAGTAAGTGCAGAATAGAAGTCATGTGGGCATATAGCAGAAACAATGTCTCCCCTGGCTCCCTAGGGCAGTCACAGACACTCCTGAGAGCCCAGAGCCCACATCAGAGGCCATCTTGTTATTCTTTCCTCTGACAAACCAAGTGCCTGGTCACTAAGATATCCACTGTTGAAGAGTGTAACAAGATATGCTCTCACAATGAATTATACCATCTCCTTCCAAATCCCAGACTAGTGGGAGAACTTGAGAGACTGTGAGGGGAAAAACCAATAACCCTTCTAGTGAACTGACACCATTCCTGACTTACTGTTTCTCAGTTTTTCCTTCCCATTCTCATGGTTTTCAGTTCTCCTTCTTGTTGAGATTGATCCATTTCTTTCTTTTTTTTTTTTTTTAAGATTTATTTTCTTTTATACAAGACCTGGGGTACAGGCCAGAGGCATGTGAGGGTGAGAGGATTCACCAGAGACAGAGCAGGGAGCAGAATGAGCAGACGACAGAAATACCCTGCTGAGGGGAGCAGCAGGCGTGACAGGAGAGGTCTGCCATGCCGTGTGGGATTCTCGCTGGCTGGCCAGGATTGAACCCTCACTGCAGAGGCTGCAGACAGCTTCACAGCGCAGAGCTTAATCCACTGTGCCACCGGGGAGGCCTGAGATTGATCCATTTCTTACTGACCTACCCTTCCATATCTCTGTCCTAGATGTTGCTGATCTCTCTGGACACTTATTTTCAAAATCCCTGAAGGATGCAATGACTCAAGGACACTTTCTGTCCACTATTTTCTATCCCTCCTCTAGGTAGTATTATCTAAAATGGCACCATAAGAACTGTCATTTTCGTGAACATTTCTTTCCTTTTGATTTAATGTAACTTTCTGATTGGAATCAATTCCTTGAATTAGAAAACACCTTCTAGGTTTATGATCCAGAATAACACAATTACAATCCACATATATAGCAGAGTGAGGAAAAGGATCCTGTAGCTTTACTTCAGTTTTCCAATCAGCACTAACATGTATATTCTTAAATAATTGACATTTTAAAAATTATAGGATGGCTGAAATTAAAACTGTTAAGGCTCATTGAGTGAGCACAAATATTCCCCAACGATGTGTTAGTCTTTGATTATGGCAGTCATTTAGTTATAACTCTTAAACTCAGGAGCAGTTTTGTTCATGTTTAAACATGACCACTTAAAAGAGTAGAGAAAGTAATATACAAATAAATGTAAAGTATGTGGTAGTCGCAGATACAGAAGCAGAGACATAAAATGTCCCAGAGATAGAATAAAATGCCTGAATTTACATGAATTTCTTTTCTTTCTTTTTTTTTTTTTTAATACAGGCAAGCCTGAAGAGCCCTCACAGGCAGCCTGTTGGTCTTTTATTTATTTATTTATTTATTTATTTATTTATTTATTTGTTTGTTTGTTTGTTTGTTTATTTATTTATTTATTTATTTATACAAGCACTGGGTACAGTCAGAAGCACGGGAGGGAGAGAGGATTCACCAGAGCCAGAGCAGGGAGCGCAGCAGGCAGAAGGACGGAAGTACACTGCTACACTGCTGAGGGGAGCAGGAGCCAGCAGGAGAGATCTGTGCACCATGTGGGACCCTCCGCCAGTGGCCACGGAGCAGCCCGGGATTGAACCTGCACTGCAGAGGCTGCGGGCAGCTTCGCAACCCAGCGCTCAACCGCTGCGCCACCAGGGAGGCCCTGGATTTACATGAATTTCTGATTACTACTTCAGTCCATCCAATAACCAGTAGTTCTTATACCTCTGTGTACTTAGAGATCACTCTCTGTCTTGGTAATTGATCGTTGCATTAGTTTGGAGCTACTTTGAATTATTTCCTATTATTTCGAGCTAAAAATTCTAGACAATGTGGTAAGGTATCTACAATAATTTAAGAGAACATGATTTCTATTAAAAAAAAAAACAAGTCCATATGAGATACTGAATAAATACTGAAAGCATCTTACTGGGTGGTGGCAGTAAAACAAAGCCAGAAAGAAGAGAGATTTGCTAAAAGAAATTCCCAAAGGATTTGCTAAGTGACATGATAGAAACTGAGGATTGATGCTTATGGTGAAGATTTAGGCTACAGAGTTGATCTTAAAATATAGTGGATCTGTCACTTTTCTTGAGAGAATCCTATTCAAACAACCATTAAAAAAAAAAAAAATCTAAGAGCACACAATAGCTAATGAAAAAGCCCTGACCAAAATACGCAATAATAAAAGTAGCACATGAAGCATTGGCAATTTAAAGATATTGGTCTCTTTCTATGCTTTTGATGAGATAAGCAACTCCCTTGCTTTATCCTTTGCTTTATATGCACACATTAATGTTTATAGGAATTAGGATGAAAGCTATAGAGGGTTTTATGTAGACGAGAGAATCATTTACCTTTTAATGCACATCAATTTAGCCTTACACTATTTGAAATGAGTTGTTTGTATTTCAATGAAGGTGTTTGGAAGACAATGAGCATAAGAGATTTAGTTGTAAATAGTCTCAGACACAGAAGTCATAGCTGAAGGACAGTGCATGCATTTATGTAAGGTGGAAAGAACCATTAGTCATACACCTATCTTTTCAGTCATTAAGAGAACAATCCCCATTACTATTATCATTTTTGAATAATAAGAATAATGTATGTATGTCCTTGGAAGTTCAATAAATAGTGCACCTTACAACTTAAAAAAAAATGTAGGCTCCTGAGTAAATTAATTAACTCTTTTATACTCCATAATTTTACAGAACATTTTCTATATTAATTGACTAGTATATTGAGATATATCTTAATGTGGCAATGTGAAACAAAAATTTAGCATCATGAGAAAAATTTGAAAGAACAAATGTGAATATTACGCAGTGTCTGTGCAAGTTGCATATGATCAATAAAGGAAGGAAGGACATTTTCTTAATCCATACAATTTCTGAATTTGATATATCTGGTGTAAGCAGGTGCACCGGGGCTCTACATCACAATAGACAGGTTCCCTCTGATGGGGATTGTCTGCAGACATGCCTCTGGGGGAATCCACAACTCTGACACATTCCATTTCAAATTTATAAGGATTTTCTTTGTGTTTTATATCCAGGGACACCTTAAGTGATGCAAACACTGAATCCAGGTTCAAGCTCTGTCTAAAAATGTATAAGAATTTACATCTTAGGGCAACCCTCAAGTGGGGGAAGGAGCTAGTGGAAAAATGTCCCTGCCCTTCCCATGGGCAATCAACACAGGTATTCTGTGGGCTTCCCAGGTGCTCCTGATGTCCTTCTGTTCTGCAAGCTTGGTTGTGCCTATTCACCTTTTTGTCTGCTTCATATTCTTTCCTTGTTTGCTTACTTCAAATAAAATAAATTCATCCAAGGCCTTATTATTGATTCTTTTTTTTAAGGCATTCTGACTCAAAACATTATATCTCATAAATGAGGTTAAAAAGAGGTAACACGTTAATGTATTTAACATAATTTATTTCACCTACAAGATGTGTCTAGTATTTATCAGTGAAGAATTGGATCAAGATGTGGTTTATCCATGCTATGGAATACAATTAATTCAGTCATAAGGACAGATGAAATGCTGCCATTCACATGTTTTAGGGAAGAATGCATAACAAAACAAGTCAGAATTGCAAAGATAAATGCTGGGCATGTACATAGCAAATAAGTTAATAGTGTAAAATACTTACAAACATCAGTGGACTAGAGGTGATACACCACAAGGGCTCTGCAAATAAGAGGAAGAGGTAAGGGAGAAAGGGAGTAAGGGATAAAAGGAATAGTGGTGGGGGAAATAAATTTAAATAAATAAAACTGGGTGTATATCATTTTGTACTCTGTTTAAGAAGTTATGGCTGAATTAGATTATGCAAAGGCAAGTTAGTCATTAGGAATTTCCTCAATACTTGAGAATCAATTTCTAATATTACTTTTTATAACATAGAAATTTTATAGCATATAAATTATTAACAATTTAGGAATAAGTAACAGTACCAATCATTGAGTAAACTAAATGAAAAATAAATTTGTTTTCTAAGTAAATCTATTGTTTCAAAACAAGAATAGATTTCCTATCAGTATTTTACTACCAATTTTAACATAATAAATTTCTTAATGCAGGAAGCTACACATTTAGCAAATATGCATAATGAAGATTTGAGTTTTCATCTTGAAATAAATCTTTTTTAATTTCTTTTTTTTAATTAATTAATTTATTTATACAAGCACTGGGTACAGTCAGAAGCGCGAGAGGGTGAGAGAATTCACCAGAGCCAGAGTGGGGAGCAGAACAGGCAGACTGACGAAGTACACTGCTGAGGGGAGCAGTGGGTGTGGCAGGAGAGGTCTGCGCACCATGTGGGACCCTCACCAAAGACCAGGGATCGAACCTGTGCTGCAGAGGCTGCTGGCAGCTTCACAGCCCAGCGCTCAACCACTGTGCCACTGGGGAAGCCCTTCTTTTAATTTCTTAATGAATATGAGAGCTTTAAAGGACATAATTAAATTATTTTTATGAATTTAAACCTTTATTATTAAAATTGTGTTATTGTAAGCTAATAAAAATCTTCCTAACATAAACTTATAATCTTCAATTGGTAACTGTAGTGGCAGTAGCACAGAGCAGGTTTTCAATCATTTTAGGTAGATGGATAAAGGAAAGTCCTAGAACCCTCAGTGGGTTTTTCAGGCTTCAATGTTCTTTATACCCCAATTGTGGCCTCCCTTGTGGCGCAAAGTGTTAAGCACCACACTATGAAGCAATCTGCAGCCTCTGCAGCACGAGTTCAGTCCCCTGCCGGCCAGGGAGAAACCCACATGGCAAGGCAGACCTCTCCTGTCTCTCCTGCTTCTCCCCTCAGCAGTGTATTTCAGTCATTCTGCCTGTTCTGTTCCCCACTCTATCTCTGGTGGATCCTCTCACCCCCCACATCTCTGGCTTGTACCCCAGCTCTTATATGCATAAATAAATAAATATATACCCCAGTTGTGGGGCAAGCCTATAGGCTGGCTAGTCAGGGAGGACTTGGGAACAGGAGGCTGGCAGTCATCCCAGCCCAGGGAGAATCTTTACTCTTTTTCTCTGGGCTCTCTCTGATGTTCTCTCATGGTCTCCTCCTCTCATGACAGTTCTTGTCTCTGAGTGATGTTGCCCTTCTTGTTGGTGACAAATCCACAAAAACATCACCAAGGCCTATATTGTGGAGTGCTTTGCCTGTTTTACTTTGGCTTATTTTATGGGTTTCAGGTCTTTAATACACCTTGAAATTTTTGTATATATTGTAATATAATTGTCCAGTTTCATTCTTTCACATGTGGCTATCCAGTTTTATTATAAACATTTGTTGAAAATATTTCCCATCCTTGAATGTATAATCTTGGATTTTTGGCTATAGATTAAATCCACTTATTATCAGGGGTTTATTTTCTAGGCTTTCAATTTTATTCCTTTGTTCTACATTTCTATTTTTATTCCAGTACCATAGTATTTTGATTTCTATAGCTTTGTAGTATAGTTTGAAGTCTGGGTTTGTGATACTACTGTTTTCCTCTTGGGTATCTGGAAAATAAAAACCCCTTTAGTTATGATGTATGACCCATTTAATGGATTTTGATTTGGGTTGCTAACATTTTGTTCAGAATTTTGCATCGGTATTCATCAAGTATATTGTCTGTAGATTTTTTTTCTTTATTTTTATTTTTTGATGCGTTTTACCACTTTTGGATAGGAGTAAGATTGTCTCATAAAATTATTTTAGGCACATTCCTTATTCAAAATTTTTGAAGAGTTCAAGAAGGATATTTATTAGTTCATCTTGAAAGTTTTGGTAGAATTCATTGGTGAATGGACTGGTGCAGGACTTTGCTTTCTGGGAGAATTTTGATTGTTTAATTTTCCTTGCCTGCAATTTGTCTGTTTAGGTTTTCTGTTTCTTCTTCAATCTGTCCCAGAAAGTTGCATAATTTTAGGATTTTTTTTTTTAATTTTCCCTTGGCAATTTAAGTAACTGGCAAACAGATGTTCATAGTAATCTTTTATAATCCTATGAATTTCTGAGATGTCTTTTGCTACTTCTCCTATTTTTTGTGTGATTCTATTTGTTAGTGTTTTCTCCCTTTTTTACTTTGTGACTCTATTTAGAGTTTTGTTTATTTTATTTATCAGAGAACCAGATTTTGGTTTCATTGATTTTTTGGAGTCTTTTTGATTTTAGTTTTAAAATAATTTACCATTTACTGTATAATTTATAATATAGAATAAACACTCCTTTATCTCAATTTTATCACCACCCATTACTTATGCCATCTAGAAATTTTTATTTGTCTAGCATTATGTTAATTATACTGGATAAAATAGGTCATCACAATTCTTTCCTCATGAGGATATGGGGGGATATGTATAAAGTTCACCAAAGTGTCAGAAAGTAAATATATTTAAAAGAAATAAGAACAAGTTAAAGTCATAAAACTGATTATTCCATTTCTAGTAAAAGCGGTAATAAATATATTGTTAGCAAGAAATTCAAAAGAAATTTTAAATTCATTAAATAATTTTGCTTTAAATTTATAAAATGTGCCAATTTCAAAAACAATTCCAGGAAAAAAATTCAGTGACAAAGTACATACTTCTCATCCTGAAATCATTCATATTTCTTAATTCTGAACAACTGCAGCAATTATTTGATAATCTATCTTTATATATATGATAAAATAATGCAAATTAGTACTGTTTTTCATTCCTGATCCTTTAACATATAACATTTTTTATGAAATTAATTAAAAATGTTTCTGTTATAATATTGGCCCATGGGACTGAGGTTTAAGATACATGTATCCAATTCTAAAGTATGTTTTTATTTTTTCAAGATTACTTCAGGTACAGTTTGTGCCTTATCTTTGTGATATTACAAATTATATATGTAGATATTTCTTTTTCTTTTGTTAAAGATTTATTTATTTATGCACAGGAGAACTGGGGTACAGGCCAGTGGTGTGGGGGGTGACAGGATTCACCAGAGATGGAGTAGGGAACAGAACAGGCAGACTGACTGAAATACACTGCTGAGGGGAGCAGCAGGAGAGGCAGGAGAGGTCTGCTGAGCCATATGGGTAACTCCCTGGCCAGGCATCAAATTCATGCTGCAATGGCTGCAGATAGGTTGCGTCTTAACCCTTGCACCAACAAGGAGGCCCACTATATATATTTCTGAGCTTAAACATCATTTTGAAAATAATCAATTATTTTGTCAGTTATTATGATAGTTATTGTGATAGCCAGTTATTATGATAGTTATTATAAAAGACTAAGACACTAAACTTTAGTTATATCAAGACTTCCTCCTACGCAAACACTTGAAACTTTTAATTTTTGTGTTTAAAAATTAAAGAGCATAAACTCTGAGATATGTAATTTTTTGTTTGCTAAGTAAAATTTTTAATTCATACATAAACTATATTTCTGAAGGGGGATATTTTACAACTAAAGAATAAGTTAAGAAATTAGTGATTATTACTGATTATTATATGTTATTACTTAAAATAGTTTAGAAGATGATAATGTTAGGAAAATGACATACCCCAAGTTTGCAAATCTACTGTTACATGCCACTGCTCACATACATACTAAATTATATAACCATGAAACTAGAGAAGACTGTGAGATGATTTTATAATCTATCTGCCAATTGTTGTATGTCCTAAACAAAAATGATAACATAGAAATAACTCAGAAATGAATGTACACATTTTCAATAAACATTGAACAAATAGAATACATAACCATTCTATATCATACAATTTAATTTTGCCTTGTATATCCCTTATATGATTAACAGTGCTCTTTAATTTAAAAAATAAATGCATGAACAAGCCATGGTAGATGATTTCAACAGAATTTCACTCCAGTTTTGACACCACCACTTATGGCATTTAAGTCCCACTATTTCCTTCGCGATTCTGCCTGACACATGGGAAAGTTAATAAGAATAACCAAATGCCCCTTTCTTTGGTGTTGGTGATAAATTTAAATAATGCAAACCCCGTCCTACCCAGGAGAAACCTCACTCAGCTCTAACCCTGCACTGGCCACAAACCTTTTGCTTGTCATTTTCCCCCTTTCTTGTCTAAGCTATTTTGTTCCTCCTTGGGAGCCTGCCTGGCTTTCTCAAGAACTCTTAGAGTGGAAGTAATGAGACTTTCCCCTCTATATCTCTGACTTGAACTCAAAACAAAGACATAGAAATCTTAAAACTGTGTTAAAATTTTAAAACTATGTAAGAATTGGAATTGAAATGGCTCACAGGAGTATATAATGTAAGAGGTATTAAGAGATGGTAGTTGAAGTTTTTTCAGCTTGCAAAAGGAGGGACATTTAAACGTCAATCCTTCTGTCCATTAAGAATAGCAACTAAAATACTTTTATTTTTTTAAAGATTTATTTATTTATTTATGCAAGCACTGGGTACAGTCAGAAGCGCGGGAGGGTGAGAGAATTCACCAGAGCCAGAAAGGGGAACAGAACAGACAGACTGACGAAATATACTGCTGAGGGGAGCAGCAGGTGTGGCAGGAGAGGTCTGTGCGCCATGTGGGACCCTCTCCAGTGGCCAGGGATCAAACTGGCACTGCAGAGACTGTGGGCAGCTTCACAGCCCAGCGCTCAACCGCTGCACCACCAGGGGAGGCCCGCAACTACAATACTTAAATAAAGCCAACCATCATAAAATCCTGCACTACCTATAGTTTCATAGTTAAAACTATGAAAGTGTTCATATTCCTTAGGACACTAAACGGCTTACAGTACATTAGGAGTCATGAGTGGGTAGTTTTACGAAAACAAAACTTTAGATTATATCACGCATTAATTTTGGGTCAAAATATACTTTACTCAAATCATCCATGGGACTTCAGACTAAGATAGTTGCCCCAACTCTTTCAGATTCCTATTATAGCGTTTCAAAATTTTGAAAGAATCACACACACACACACACACACACACACACACACATGAAAAGTAGGGACACATATATTTAATATATATAATATAGATCACAGTTTTACATTCCATGTCATGGAAAACACACTTTTAAAACAATTATAAATGAGGAAATTATCACAGGAAATTAAATCCATACAAAGATATGAGCAAGAGCAGCGTCAGTTACTTAAACTAACTGGAAAACTTGTACAATAAAAATGTAAATCTGATATTTTTGGCAAGTCCTTAGAAACACTCAATATTATAAATAAGATGGAGAAAAATGTTGAAATTAGATTTTGTATTAAAATAATGAGCATATTTTATAAATAAATAATCTAGAAATTAGAATGCAAACCACTGGGGCCTCCCCGGTGGTGCAGCGGTTGAGCGCTGGGTTGCGAAGCTGCCCGCAGCCTCTGCAGAGCCGGTTTGATCCCTGGCTGCTCCCCGGCCACTGGAGGAAGGTACCGCATGGCGCGCAGACCTCTCCTGCCGCCCGCTGCTCCCCTCAGCAGTGTACTTCGTCAGTCTGCCTGTTCTGTTCCCCGCTCTGGCTCTGGTGAATTTTCTCCCCCTCCTGCGCTTCTGACTGTACCCAGTGCATGTATAAACAAAAACAAACAAACAAATAAATAAATAAATAAACATGCCTCTATAAAAAAATAAAGAATGCCAACCACTGGAATTTAAAAACGGAAGAGGAAAGATTGTAGAATAGTTAGTATTTAACTGAAGAGTGAGTTATTGATTAAAAAATGCATGTAACAAAATCATTCAAATAAATAACAGAGAAATAAAAAAAACCTAGCATACCTTTAGTAAGAATTCTTGAAGAAGAGAGTAGCAATGGCACAATCTGAAAAGTTGGAAACTATATAGAAGTAATAATATGTTCAATTCGTGTTTTGTTTTGTTTTTAAAGATTTATTTATTTAAGCACTGGGTACAGTCAGAAGCTCAGGAGGGTGAGAGGGAATTAGAACAGACAGACTGACGAAATACACTGCTGTGGGGACAGAGGTCTGTCTAGCCATGTGGGACCCTCGCCGGGGGCCAGGGATTGAACCTCTGGCCGGGGATTGAACCTGTGCTGCAGGGTCTGCGGGCAACCTCGCAGCCCAGCGCTCAACCGATGCGCCACCAGGGGAGGCCCCAATTCCCGTTGTTAAAAGAGAATGCCAAACCTAAAGCAACAAGAAACAAATGCATATGTAATTTTAATAAAATATTATGAACATAAACTGTCAGTGTAAAAGGGAAATCTTAAACTGGCAAAACATAATCAACAAGCTATAATAAATTGCACAAATAGTTATTAAATCATATAAAATATAAAAAATAGTATCATATTTTTAAGTAGTGAAAAACAAGTAATGACAACATAAAGTTTTATTACTAAAGTATTATAATGAAACATCCACAGAAAAAAGAAAGTTTATTAATCATAGCTCTTCAATAAAAAATATGTTAAGGCATATCTTTCAGCAACAAGGAGTTGAAATCACATGAAAGAATGGGAAAATTAAGCATGCTAGAAAGTATCAATAAGTACTAAATATAGAATTAATTTCTGGGAATAAAATACCATAGATCTAAATACTGGACAAGACTATTTAAGATAGGAAAATTTAAAAAAATCCGTGTTTCAATATCCTAAAGCTTGACTATCAAAAAATATAGATAAGCATTAACTTAAAGATTGTTAGATTTACATACCAAAAGATAAAAAGGTTAAGCAATGAGGAGCTACCAGCACAAATTGAATGTTTAAATTCCAAATGACTGTAAATCAGAACAAATGGAAATATTTATAAATTAGAAGAGATAAATTAAAAGAATATCAATAATTGCATATAAATGAAATGACCTAGATACATAAAAGGAGAGTAATCGTTATATTAGAGAAAACAACACCAAACAAATCTGATGGTATATTTGAACATATGACACTTGCAATTTGCAGCAACATGGATGGCGCTGGAAGGGATCATGCTCAGCGAAATAAGCCAGAAAGAAAAAGAAAAATACTGGATGGTCTCACTCATAGCAGGAATCTAGAAAACTTAAATAAAGGACCAGGAAAATGAATAACTATAAGAAAGTGAAAATCAAAATCAACAAAAAACTATGAACCAGAGACACTCTATTAGGGGGGTAGGGGGCGGGAGGGGAAGGACTGGGGTCAAAATAAGGGGGTTGCAATTGTATGGGGAATATAAAAATAAAATTTATTATAAAAAAAGGTAATTTAAAACAAAACATGAAAAATACACCAAGACCAGACATATCCAAAGAAAGATTATTTATATTATATAAACATTACTTATATTTATATATATTTAATATATTAATAACATTAACAATTCTTTTAGAAGTTGATTTTTAGGAAATATGTATATTTTCCAATTTGGGGGCATATGCTACTTTGCAAATAATCAATTCACAAAAATTGACTAAATATATTATAGATGTGTATCAACCCTATGAATCACAAAATTGTGCCATATTGATATGTGTATAACAGTTTCTCTGACCAAAATTCAGTTAAATTAAATTATCTGCAAAAACTCTTTTCAATAAGTTGTGAGCTACAAAGCAACTTAAAAGCCATTTATGATTGTTTTGAATAATTTGCTTTATAAATATATGTTATATGCATGTAAATTCTTACTTAGAGGCACAATTTATGAGTTAGATGATTCACTAATGAGCAAGAAAGACAAAAAATAAGGGAAACTCACTTAATTATTCAACTCAAGGAATTAGGAGGATGCAAATTAAAATATTGAGCCACTTCTCACCCCCACCAGTCACCTCTAATAAAGGTGTAAATTACAGGAAAACTGAAAATTGTGCATTTGCTATAATTGCTTCTTTTTTCAATGATTTTTTTATTTTTATATTCCCCATACAATTGCAACCCCCTGATTATGACCCCCAACCCCTCCTTCCCCCCCCCCAAGGTGTGTCTCTGGCTCATAGCTGTTTGTTGATTTTGATTTTTTTTCTTTCCTATAGTTATTCTTTTTCCTGGTCCCTTATTTAGGTTTTCTAGATTCCTGTTTTGCGTGAGACCATCCAGTATTTTTCTTTTTCTTTCTGGCTTATTTCTCTGAGCATGATCCCGTCCAGCTCCATTCATGTTATAATTGCTTCTTGTGATACACCTTTACGATTTAGTGACAAGTCTGGTATACCAAATCCCTATAAATCCCTGGACAGATTCATCTAACACAGTATTGTCTATCCCAAGCTATCAGGATACTTTCTAATGAGGAACATTAGATGATGGTCAAGATTTTCTTAAAAGTCAAAATTTTCCAAATTTGATGAAGTTGTGCAATAGGAGTTTCCATACTCTGCTGCAAGCTATATAAATTAGCATACCAATTTAAAGAAGGTTTGCCAATATTTGCTAAAGTTGAAAATGTACGCAACTTAAACTGATCTTATGAACCGGAATTTCCATTTACGGGTATAAATTCTAGAGAAGCAGTTGCACTTGTGCAACAAAAAATAGACAAAATGTTTATAGCAAAAATGGTCATTGTTGGTAATAGGAAAAATTGAGTCATCTTAAATATAAACAGTAGAAGCTTGGATCAATGAAATTGTGGCACATTCAGTGGGATGTTGTTTGCATGTAGAATTATGCGATATGCAGATCCATTATAAAATATCAAGTAGGACCTCCCTGGTGGCGCAGGGGTTAAGACACAGCCTATGAAGCAATCTGCAACCGCTTCAGCTGGAGTTCGATTCCTGGCCAGCCAGGGAGAAATCCACATGCAAGACAAACCTGTCCTGTCTCTCCCGCTGCTCCCCTCAGCAGTGTACTTTGGTCCGTCTGCCTGTTCTGTTCCCCGCTCTGTCTCTGGTGAATACTTTCACCACCCCCATCTCTGGCCTGTACCCAATTCTTGTATAAAAATAAATAAATCTATTGGGCCTCCCCGGTGGCGCGCGGTTCAACACTGGGCTGCAAAGCTGCCCACAGCCTCTGCAGAGCCGATTCTATCCCCCGCCGCTGGCTAGGGGCCCACATGGCGCGAAGACCTCTCCTGCAGCGCCTGTTGCTCCCCTCAGCAGTGTATTTCGTCAGTCTGCCTGCTCTGCTCTCCGCTCTGCCTCTGGTGAATTCTCTCACCCTCCCACGCTTCTAACTGTACCCAGTGCTTGTATAAATAAATAAATCTATAAAATAAATAAATAAATAAATCTTTAAAAAAATAAAATATCAAGTAAAGAAATTTTCAGAAAGATTTGGAGATTTTCAGAAATGTTTCGCACATAAAATTCTTTTTTTTTTTAAAGATTTATTTATGCATGTAAGAACTCGGGTACTGGCAAGAGGTGTGAGGGTTAGAGGATTCACCAGAAACTGAGTGGGGAATAGAATAGGCAAACTGACTAAAATACACTGCTGAGGGGATTAGTGGGCGAGGCAGGAGTGGTCTGCAGTGCCATATGTGTAGCTCCCTCTGGCTGCTGGATATCAAACTCCTGCTGCAGAGGCTGAGGATAGCTTCACAGTGCTGTGCTTAACCCCTTGCACCAGCAGGGAGACCCCACATATAAAATTCTTTATATAATTCATGGAAATATATATGTAGTAAAATTATCAAATTATGAACTGGAAGTATACATCAAGTTTGCTATAGTGGCTGCCTCTTTGAAGGAGGGAAAAGGATGTGAATATAGATGGAATACTTCAATTTCTTGGGTTATTTTACTTTTCTTAAAGGAAATAAACATGACAAAACCTTTGTTAATTTTGTCTGGTGCTTATGTTGCCTTATGTTATTTTCTGTAACTTGATCTATTTTTGTGACTAGTTTTGAATTAGTTTTGAATTAGTCATGTCATGCTCATTAAAATGTCTTGCTTAAATTTGCAAGGATAATACATTAAATATTATAGTGTGTGTTGCAATGCTACCTTTAGATTACATATTCTAGTCTTTTCTCTGTGATGTATACTATACTGTCTTTTTCATATTTCCATTAATTCTTAATATTCACCCTTGCACTGAAATTTTGAACATTACTAATTTACACATTTGAAAATGTTTACATTTATGTTTTCATTCATAGGTTAAATGAATCAAATCTTTTAAATATCAAAGATTTCCCCTCTAGGCTTTATACTTGCTTCTCTTTTTTTATTTTCTCAAGTTTCCAAATTCTATAAAGTCATTTTAAAAATAGTATTTCTTACCCACTTTCCCTATGCCCTACAATGTCATTCAGCTATTAACATTTGGGCATATATTTTAAGTGCAAGACAGTTTTTGAGTTTTAAGAACAGAATAGGTATTATTTATTAGCAATGTATGGTTTAATATAGAGGGAATATAAGTATAAATGTACTTCATTGAACATCTTATTTTACTGTAGAATATTAAATAGTATTAAAAGTTTATAAATTAAATGATTTGGGTAGAGTATGAGATGAGGAATTATTAAATCAGTGGAAAATATTCTAGTAAAATAAATAGTATAAATAAAATTGAAAAAGGGTAAGAAATTCAGTTTTATGTTCTGTCCATACTATTCTTTGGAAAGAGAGCATTTAACTAGTTTGTGGAGAGTCTGATTATGATTAGAGATGGGTACTTTGGTAGGAAAGAAAAAGTTTTCAGCCAGGCTTGTGGTTAAGAAATACAGAAGATATATTGAAATCTACAAAATAAGACAATTAAAAAAGTTATATAAAAGATCTCATTACAGACTTCTATGACTCATTGGAGTTTTGATGCCAGAAACTATAGCACTATACACACTGTGTATCATACATAGACACACAACAGATGTTGAATAACAAGATGATGGTAGCCTTTTATTCACCATTTATTGAATCCTACATACTTCAAGCTAATATATTTAAATGGGGATACTCATAAACCTTACTACCTCCTCACTCTCTTTTTTCAGTCTTGCTTGGTATAAATGTTTAGCTGGTCCTCAAGTTGGTGCCAAATAGAGAATCCTTCTGAAGACAAGCTAATTTTGTGACTTTCTTATTGCATGTTGACTTAGCATCTTTCTCTAAGATTTCCTCCTGTAGTCTGTAGAACCTTAACATTATCTTTCTATGCTCTAGTTGGGTGGTTGCCACCAACAGAATCTTAACTATGTCACTACTCCCCTAAGCCACTACATATCTCTCCTCAAATCCTTTATTTGTGTAATGGGAACTCATCTATACTTAGCAAGTAATAGTTATTTGAAGTATCACTTATTATTATTAAATGCTTAAGATTTAGAAACTTTCCTAAGGAAATCTTTCCTTAAGCATTTTTTAATTTTTGAAAGTAGTGAGAATGATGTTTTTCTACCCTGTCTAGCATTATCAAACAAACTCCTTTGTCTGACATCTGTTCACTTGAAGAACTAATGTTGGTGACGTTAAAATGTTGATCTTTTAATCAATTTTTAGGACAATTGTTCCCTTATAGAAAAGGCACATCCAAAGCATTGCCTTTCCATTGAGCTTTAGAAATTTTCAACATTATTAGAAAGGTATAAAGGTAATTTTACTTTGTCATTTGATTATACATGTGTTTCTTCCTATAAATTGGCAAAGGAGCTAGAAACCATGTTGATTCTAGAGTTACAAACCTAAGAGGAGCTCTGAGACATTTTTTTAAAAATAAGTTCAATGTGAATAATAAAGGAAAGAAAGAAGAAGGTTAAGCCATCCTTTTCTGTCTTGACTGTTTCTCTGCTTGATTGGTCAGGAATGATGATGTGATTCATCATCTTCAACTGTTGGAATTAAAACTTCTAGAAATGCTGACTAGATCAGAGGGACATCTTTTCCCCTTTGTCTCTTCTAAATCTCAGTCAAAGTTAATTTAGCTATGGTGAAAAGAGCAAACATGAAATTCTAAAGCACATTCCTTCACACAAATCCTAATTCCAGATGCCAAAACTGATCAAAATTAACTACTATCATTTCACAATAATTAAATCTTGAAGAAGCATTATACATATGACTTACACAATCATGCTTACTCCAAAACAACTGACACTCTCAGACTGCTTTTCATTAGAGAAAGGAAAACACAAGGACTTTGTCATTCTGAAACACTAATTATTATTTAATAATTTTAGGAATTCATTATTGTATCATATATGCAATGCTAATATGATCTAAAATAGTAACTGTATTTTTTAAATTATTTATTTATGCATACAAGAGCTGGGGTACAGGCCAGATATGTGGGGGTTGAGAGAATTCATCAGAGACAGAGTGGGGAACAGAACAGGCAGATTGACCAAAGTACACTGCTGAGGGAAGCAGTGGCGGGTCAGGAGAGGTCTGCTGCACCATGTGGGTTGCTCCCTGGCTGGCGGGGATCGAACTAGTGCTGCAGAGGCTGTGGATTGCATCATAGTATGGTACTTAACCCCTCGCACCACTAGCGAAGCCCGTAACTGTATTTTTACATTATTTCACATGATCTTTAATGCCGGGGACCAGCCTCCGGCAAAATGTCGTGTCAGGGGTTCCTGAAAGGATGAGACGGCGTTGGCAAAAACGAAAGGGCTAAGGGGAAGGGGATGAGGTAGAATGAGGAGACACTGACACTTGGTGAGGTGCTAGTATCTTCTACCGAGAGGCTCAGCAGGTTCTTTATTTATACTTTTCTTGCAAGCAGTGAGATGACATTATCATGTGCATAGAAACAAAGCAGAAACAATCAGTGCATTTCTTTTTCTATGGGCTTTTGGCCACTACATGCTCTCAGTAAGAAGGCAACCTTCAAGGCTAATAAAAAACTAAGCCTTACACTAGAACTCTTTGTTTCAACCAAACAATAACCTAAGACAGTAGATGCCAGTACATCCCTATCAGCCAAAGCCTAAGCAAAAAAAAAGACTTTTCTTATTCTCAATGGCCTTCACAGCAGGAGCTGGCTGCTACTCAGCTATCAGAACTTCCTTTACCCAGAAACTCCTTAACTCAAATAGTTTCATTTAAAAACTTTCCCAAGAAACTTCAAGGGAAGGCAAAAAAAGGACTTACAATAATAGTTGTAATGCTTGTCAGGCATGTTCAACAAGTTGTCTCCCATTGTCAAGTGGGCCAAACTGCCCAACAACTAATTTTTAAGCAAAGAATTTTTTGTGCTATTTACTTACAGTATGCTGATACATATAATTTATTGTCTAATATACTTTCTGATAAATTTTTCTCTCTCTATGACCAAGAACAAAAAGCAAACGGATGCCAGATCTTCAGCCCCACGGTGTGAGGCCTTTTCTCTTTGCTGCTTGTCAGTATCCTATTTGGCTAGGGCAACAAGGCCTCCTGCAGCACTATCCCATGCTGGGACTTCTCCTCACTGACCTCCCTCAGCGGAGGCCGCTCTCCTCAAGGCCACCGCCTGCAACCATGCAGGCCTCTCCTAGCAAACTTGTCCCTTTCAGGGTGGCTCTTCCTGCCCGCTGGTGTCTATGCAAGTGTCTTTTACTATCCTATCCCTTTTCTAATAAATCTGCTCTTTAAATATAAAAAAATATATATATTATATATAACACATGTATACAAATAAAATTATAACACAGTTAGGGCAATTATGTATGAAAGTGTTTATGACAAATTACTGTAGCTAAGTTTGAAAATGATACAAGATATGTCTAAGGAGTCGAAGTAATAAACTATGTCTATACAGACTTTACTAATAAGTATTTGTATTATAGAAAATATGTCACCTGTGTAAAATATGCATCAAATACATATGCAAAATGAAGTAATATTTAAAAACTTAATTTACTTTTTTTTAAAAAATTATTTATTTATTTATTTATACATACATACATACATACAAGCACTGGGTACAGTCAGAAGCGCTGGAGGGTGAGAGAATTCACCAGAGCCAGAGCGGGGAGCAGAGCAGGCAGAAGAACCTAAGTACACTGCTGAGGGGAGCAGCAGGCGGCAGGAGAGGTCTGCATGCCATGTGGGACCCTCCTCTGGTGGCCCGGGAGCAGCCAGGGATCGAACCAGCTCTGCAGAGGCTGCGGGCAGCTTTGCAACCCAGCACTCAACTGCTGCGCCACCGAGCCTCCCCTGGTGGCGCAGCGGTTAAGCGCTGGGTTGCAAGGCTGCCGGTTCATTCCCTGGCTGCCTGTGAGGGTCCCAAAAAAACAAACAAACAAACAAAAAAACTTAATATCTTTTATCTGGTCTTTTTTTTTTTTCTAAAATATGCAATAATGATCCTGTAACTTTTTTTTACAATGAGAATATATATTAAGCAAATTGAACAGAAGAATGGACAAGATCAGAAACATTACATGTTTGTGAGAATATGGAGAAAATGGAACTCTCTTACATAGTTGGTGGGAATGCAGACTCTTCCAGTTTCTGTGGAAAACAGTATGGCAATTTCTCAGAAGATTAAAAATATATCTACTGTATGTTCAAGGAATTCCACTCCAAGATATTTATCTGAAGAATGAAAAAAAAAAACAAAAACACAATTCAAAGGGATATATGCACTCCTATGTTAATTTAAGCACTATTTACAATAACTAATTTGTGGAAACAATCTAAGTGCCCAAAGATAGGTCAGTGTATGTAAGAAGATTTGACATATATACACAATGGAATGTTGCTCAATTATGAAAGAAAGATGAACTCTTGCTATTTGTAACTCTCTCTCTCTCTCTCTCTCTCTCTCTCTCTCTATATATATATATATATATATATATATATATATATAGAGTTCATATATATGTATATGAACTGCAGGGGGTTATACTAGAAAAATTAATAAGAGGTAGAAAGCATATACTGGATGGTGTTACTTATATGTGGAATATAAAGAAACAAAATGAAGGGTCGGATGAAACCAAACCAATCTCAAATTAGCAATCTCACTGAGAACTGAGGCTACTTGAGTGAGAAAGGGATGAACAATGTATGGAGGATTGACAATGGGCTATGAGAGGAGTATGGTAAAGGTCTATGGGTACCTTGGTGGTGGGTGTAGTGTGGTAACATATGCTTGAAATGTGTTATCCTATACCTCCATATCAAATACCATGTTATAAAATAATAGCAATTGAATGAAAAGGATGTTTAAAATAATTCAAAATAGTTTAATTGATGTAAAATACTGAAAAATAAACCTTTTTGCAGATAAGAAAATTTAATAGAATCAAATTTTATTTTTTTTTTTTATTTTTTTTTTTTTTTTAGTGGTTGTGGGTAGCTTCATAGTGCTGTGTCTTAACACCCTGCACCACCAGGGAGGTCCCTAGTTATATTTCTTTTTTTTTTTTTTTATAATTAATTTATAATTTTTTTTTTAAATATTAAATTTTATTTTTATATTCCCCCATACAATTGCAAACGCCCCATTCTGACCCCAATCCTTCCCCTCCCGCCCCCCACCCCCCAAAAAGTGTCTCTGGTTCATAGTTTTTTGTTGATTTTGATTTTCACTTTCTTGTATTCATTTTCCTGGTCCCTTATTTAAGTTTTCTAGATTCCTGCTATGAGTGAGACCATCCGGTATTTTTCTTTTTCTTTTTGGCTTATTTCGCTGAGCATGATCCCTTCCAGTGCCATCCATGTTGCTGCAAATTGCATGTGTTTATCTTTTTTGAATGCTGAGTAATATTCCATGGTATATATGTACCACATCTTCTTGATCCAGTCATCTATTTTTGGGCATTTGGGTTGTTTCCAAAGCTTAGCTATTGTAAACAGTGCTGCTATAAACATAGGAGTGCAGGTGCTCTTTGGAATTGATGTTTCTGTGTCCTTTGGGTAAATACCTAGGAGTGGAATTGCTGGATCATATGGAAGCTCTATGTTTAGTAGGTCCAGAAATCTCCACACAGCTCTCCATAGTGGTTGGACCAGTTTGCACTCCCACCAACAGTGCACAAGAGTTCCTTTTTCTCCACATCCTCGCCAACATTTGTTATTGCTAGTTTTTTTAATATGTGCCATTCTCACTGGTGTGAGATGGTATCTCATGGTAGTTTTGATTTGCATTTCCCTGATTACAAGTGATGTTGAACATTTTTTCATATGTCTGTTGGCCATTTGCATTTCCTCTTCAGAGAAGTTTCTTTTTAGCTCTTCTGCCCATTTTTTGACTGGATTATTTTCTTTGTTGTTGCTGAGTCTCATCAGCTCTTTGCAGATTTTTGTGATCAGTCCTTTATCATTAGTGTTGGGTGCAAAAATGTTCTCCCAGTTGGTGGGGTTTCTCTTTGTTTTTGTTATTGTCTCTTTTGCTGTGCAGAAGCTCTTTAATTTGATGTAGTCCCAGCTGTTTATCTTTCTCTTCACTATCACTGCTTTGGGTGATGTGTCTGTAAAGATGTCTTTGTAGAATCAAATTTTAAATTCTTCATTAATATGTTATATGATTTTAATGAAAAACAATGAGGTTTTATATTGAATAAATTCAAGTTTATGAATCTCCACTACTCAACATATTTTGTTTATTAAATTTAAATAAGGTTTGTTTTTACTGCCTGACAATATAGTTCTAAATATCATATATATATATATATATATATTTCCCCCACTGGCCTGCCAGGGATTGAACTCATGCTGCAGAGGCTGCTGACAGCTTCACAGTGCTCTGCTTAACCCCTTGTGCCACCAGGGAGTCCCGATTTTTGAACATTTTAAATTCAAGAATTCTACTGAAAATTATAACACATTAAAAATACAATTATTTTTAAGTTATCATTACCTTTAAAATAAAAAGAACATTGATGGAATGCATAAACAGTATGTAATTTATATATATTTATATATAGTATTATATTAGGTTCCCAAGAAAATATTTGAAGATTTGTGTTAATCTTTGAGAGCCACAATGACAGGGAGATAAGAGAAATGGATAAGGCACTAAGTCTGAGAAGGAAAGAAAATGATTTATTAAGGTGTTGGCCAATATTTCACTATTACCCCATAAGACAAAGGTGATTACTTACCTGGTTTATTTCCTTGATTTCACCTCACTGGACTTCCTACACAGAAATCATACTTCAGTATGATTTCTATCTATCAAGGAAGAAAGAACAGTTCTTGTCTCTATGTCATCAAACTCATCCACAGGAAGTTAAATCAACACCCCTTCCAGAATTGCATGATTGGGCCCATTTGTAGTTACTTGTATTACTGGACCTATTGCCTTTATTGTGGTACATCATTCAAACTCAGAATTAAGGATGCAGAAACAAAGGACAAATGATTGGTTAACCTGACTGTACATGGATAGAAAAATGGAGATTTCACTTAATAAGATTCAACATCCAATCATTAAAAAAAAAAATCACTCCCATAAATGGGGGTAGTTAGAACACATCTTGACATAATAAAGGCCATACAGGAAAAAAACAACAGCTGACATTAAGGGTTTAAGCTTCTATACTAAGTTCTGGTGCAACACAAGGATGTACACTTTCACCACTGCTATTTGACATGGTATTGTATGTCCTAGCTAGAGCAATTACAATTGCTCTATGTACCTGCCTATCTATTGTGCCTTCCTATCTCTCTCTCTCTTTCTCTCTCTCTCTATAAATATATATATATCTCACCATATACAAAAGCTAATAAAAATGTATGAAAGATATGAATGTAAGACTTGAAACCATAAAATAAATAGAAGAAAGCATAGGCAAGACACTTCATGACAGACCTCAGTGATTTATTTTTTTTTTTATGGACTCATCTCCAACTGCAAGAGAAACAGAATACAACATAAACAGTTGGTAACATATCATATCAAAAAGCTTCTGTAGAGTGAAAGAAACAGTCATTAAAATGAATAGACACCCTACTGAATGGAAGAAAATATTTGCACACCATACACCTGGATCTAAAAAGAACTCATGAGCTCAACAAAATGAAAACAAATAACCCAATCAAAAAATGGGCAGAAGAACTAAATAGGTGCTTCTCCAAAGAAGACATGCAGGTAGCCAACAGACAGATAAAAAATGCTCATCATTACTTATCATCAGGAAATTGAAAATCAAATTACCAGTAGGATGATATCTCACACCTGTAAAAATGGTTTCATATCATATAACTGAAGAGTTTGACCCTCTAATATACAGAGCTATAAACCAATGTTACTTAAATAAATATGTAAACAAATATATATTAAATCTATATGAAAAGAAGATATGTTGGACTTAAATGGAATAGGTCAGCTACAGTATTCATCAAAGAGGAGCAAGTACTTGTGGAATGATTGTTCTTCAAGAAATGTGAGAATAGGGCTTCTCCTGGTGGCACAGGCAGTTGAGCACTGCGCTGTGAGGCTGTCCACAGCCTCTGCAGTGCCAGTTCGATACTGGCTGGCCGGCGAGGGTCCCACATGGCGCTGCAGACCTCTCCTGTCGTGCTCGCTGCTCCTCTCAGCAGTGTATTCGTCAGTTGCCTGTTCTGCTCCCCACTCTGTCTCTGGTGAATCCTCTCACCCTCCTGTGCATCTGGCCTGTACCCTGGTTCTTGTGTAAATGAATAAATAAGTCTTTAAAAAATAAAAGAAATGTGAGAATATGTATATATCTGTGGGGTAAAGAAAATATCAGGCTTTTCTGCCCTCCCGCCATCAGGATAGATGATGGATCCTTGCGGTCCTGAATGCATGCCTGATGGCGGGCACCTGGAGTAGGGTGTGGGCATAGGTAGATGGGATTCACCTGAACTAAGACTGTGCTTTTTAAGGGCGGCTTCACAGGGACTACAGCAGAAGCCAAGAAGCCGAGAAGCAGCAGAACGAACAGAAGAGCAGAGAAGCGGAGAGAACGCCAGAGAGCCCAGATAGAGTGAGGATTTGCTGGGGGCTGGGAAGCCTGCCAGCTCCCCAGCCCCCCAGCACCCCTGCCTGCCATATGCCTGGTAAACCCCAATAAAAACCTGCAAAACCACTGAGAACTCTGACTCTTCCTTTAACCGTTCTGCATGGGATCAAAGAAAACCTGCCCTGTGGTCTTCCTGACCCTACAATATCCAAAAAACAACCGATCCTTATATGTTTGCATTTGTTATAATCTCTTCCATTAAAAAAGTAGAAGTCCAGACAACAGAATATAACCATCTTACTTTTCCATCTTTTTCCAGTCGAAAGTCTCAAAAGAATTGCCTAGAATCTGTTTCCTTCCAACTATGACTTAAGACTGTTAATGATAGCTGGACTGATCGAGAGATCGCTCTCACACATTTGGCACACATAACCAAACTCTCCTTTAGCTCTCTTTTTCTGATTTCACTATTTCCCCTAGCTTTTCTACAATCTCAGTAGACATTTTATTTCTGTATGATTTTCAAGTTTTTCCGTTCAGCTTAATTTCTAAATGCTGTCACGCTGTAAGGCTTAGCTCTAACTTAGAGTGAATTTCTCCAGGTGAATCAACTCTAACCCCTGCAGGTCTCCTCTTTCCTTATGACCTTGTTGTTCAACCTTGTCACCTGCTGTTACTTTGATTTCTCAGAAATCGAATATATGGTGGTTTTCGTGATTAGCTATTCCCTCTGCCTGAAAGTCTTTTCCAGAACGTCAAATCATGACTTTTCCTACACTTTGATTTAAACTTAAAATATCATCAGAAAGGACGTCTTTCATCATTAATTGGTGAAAGATGTTCCTCAGTTTCAACCATATTTTTCTAATTATTTTCTTCTTCGCATTTACAAGAATCTCATTATCCTTTTATTGTGATATTAGATTAGAATCTATCTCTCCTCACTGTAATATCATCTGTCTAGAGCATGATACTTACCTGTCTTGCTTAACAAAGTGTATGAAGAAGCCACAGTAGTGATTAACTTGCAGTAAATATACAATGTTTAGATTTTAAAGAATAAATTAAAACACTATATAATATTATGTTATCAAATGAGCTATTTATTTTTAAAAAGTAAATACCAGTACTAGTCTAAAGATGGTGAGTAATTTGGGGCCTCCCTGGTGACACAAGGGGTTAAGATGCAACCTATGAGACTACCCACAGCCACTGCAGCAGGAGTTTGATCCCTGGCCAGGGAGCTACCCATAAGGCACGGTGGAGATCTCCTGACTCGCTGCCTGCTGCTCCCCTCAGCAGTGTATTTCAGTCGATCTGCCTGTTCTGTTCCTCACTCTGCTGAATCCTCTCACCCTCCACACCTCTGGCCTGTAGCCCATTTCTTGTATGCATGAGTAAATAAATCTTTTAAAAAATGATGATATTTTGTGAGCATAATGTGAGTATGAGTAGCTCTCTTATACCTCAAAGTTAGAATCAAAGTTAGACTTCTTTTTAAAAAGTATCTTGGCAAAACATGCCAAACAATGTATTTATGCTCTTTGATCAAATACAAATAAACTATTAATTATTGATTGATGTTTAACAAAAGCCAATTATAGCTGTTACTATAGGCATTATGCCATTGCTTAGAATGTTTTCATTTATTTATTTGTTTAAAAGTTTCTGGTGGCCAGGAATGTACTAGTACATCCCAGGGACATGCTGAGGGATAAGTCGTGGAGCAGGTACTCTGCTGTTCAGTGAGCAGTGCTCATGCTTTTTATTAGCAATAATGAGCAAGCATGATTGATTATGTGACAGTAGCAGGAGGTGGAAGGCCCAGGGGAGACAAAGGATAATTAACTTTATGGGAGCAAGGTCCAGGGGAGACAAAGGTTAATCAATTCTTACAGTGAACAGAAAGGGACATGTCGCCACATATGCGGGGAGATCTTTCCATGCGGGTGTTTGGTGTAGTTTCTGAGCTACTCCCAGACCACCTCAGACTGTGAGCACACAATCAGTCAAACAGCTACTTAGGTGTCCCAGCTGCCTGATGATATGGACCATTGTCTTAAGGCACTCATGCAGGAGTGCCTTATCCAATTCTTTTACACACACTCAGGTGCAGAGGCCATAAGTGGTAGAGAGTCTACAAAGGTTTATTTATTTATTTCTGCATAGAAGAACCACAGTGTAGGGGCAGGATGGGCGCTGAGTAGATTTCTAGGATCTGAGCAGACGGGGTGATGGAGAAGTCTTGGAGCCCTCGGTGGCTTTCTCAGGCTTTTATTGAGCTTCACATGCATTGCAGCAACCAGGTGCATGGCAGGTAGGGGTGCTGGGGGGCCAGGAGGCCGAGAGGCCTCCAAGCCACCAGCAAGTCTTCACTCTGGGCTTCTCTCCCCTTCTCTCTCCTGTCTCTTCTGCTTCTGCTTCTCTTGGTGACTATTTCAATACTCCTCTTATGGCCCACAGAAGTAAATAAGAGAGTTTGAAACAATGTAACAACTGCAGGTGCTCCCATCAGGCAGGGCAATCCTAATGGTGTGAGGGCAGAAAAGACTGAAAAAACATTTACCCTACACAGAGGCATGGGGGATAAGAAGATTCACCAGAGTTAGAATGAGGAGTAGAACAGGCAGATTTACTGAAATACACTGCTGAGGGGAGCAGTGGGTGAGACAGGAGAGGCCTGCTGTATTGCATGTGGGTTGGCTCCCTACACCATCAGGGAGGTCCCCTAAAACCTTTTATTTTTTTAAAGATTTAATTATTTATACAAGAACCGGGGTACAGGCCAGATGTGCAGGAGGGTGAGAGGATTCATCAGAGACAGAGCAGGGAACAGAACAGGCAGACTGACGAAATACACTGCTGAGGGGAGCAGGAGGCGAGACAGGAGAGGTCTGCAGCGCCATGTGGGACCCTCGCAGGCCAGCCGGGAGGCCCTCCTAAAACCTTTTAAAAGCTTTGCTGTGTAGCCATCCTCAGTTTTGTGTTCCATTGGGTATCTGCAGATAATTCATTGTCTTCCTAAGCTACTTTTTTGTTAAATCATTATTTATTTATTTAATAGCTGTTATGTCATTATTTTATGAGGCTATGAGGGTCTCATAGCTTCCTATCTTACTAATGTTACTTCTTTAAATATTTCAATAAACATTTATATTTATGACTGCAATTAAGATGACAAAAATTAAACATGTGACTATAACCAGTGGCTGAAGCCAAAAACTGTTACATGTGGCATCTTCCGGAGGACTGTGCTGCTGAGGATGTGTAGCCCAAGGGAAAATGCATACAAAGTATCACATTTGGGGTGGAGACTCTGGTAAGAAATATAAGGGATTCAGAAGCAACGCAGGTGGGGGGTGGTGCAGGGCAGGAAATTCATTGTTCAGGATTCATTGTCAAGCATTTACTGTTTGGGATTCAGCATTAAGCATTTCAGCATTGGGATTTCAGAGTTTTAAGATATTCAATGATTTTAGGTTCAGTGATTTCTTTCCACACCATGCTGATCTTCCAGAAGTGGTGTGGGCCTCTGAAGAACGAAGAGGCTTCAAGCAGCCAACCTCCGAGAGGAAAAGACCAAAAGCTTTGCAAGTAGCTGAGCGACTGTGAATACCAAGAGCAGGATGCCTTGGTGAGCTGTGATTGTGGCCATTTGGGTTGTTTAGCCACCTAAGCAGTTGGTTTGAATGTCATTTGTCTAGTGCTGTTCTGGGGCATCTAGACAGCTCTGGTGAGCATCTCTTTTTGTGTCTTCTGTGTCTTTGTGAGTTGGAATCTGCCTATAGTCTGGCTGCCAGGTGCTCCAGGTCTTCAGTGGCAAGAAGACACCATCTTGGGAGTGTTTGTATTTAGGACTTTAAAACACTGGACACGACTTTGTATGTGGTAAACAGACATTTTGGGCCTCAGTAACTCTTTGTTTTCCCTGGTTTCTTACATAAACCCCATTATTGTTGTTTTCTGAACCTAAGTAGTCTTGCAATTGTACACATGGGTGAAGAATTCAGAGAGTGACCAATACACTATTTGGGCAGTGTCCTTGGCCAGTTTTAGTGACCCTTGCTGCCCTGTCTCATGAAAAATATTGCACATAAAATATATCTTACATCTGTAGATGGGATAATACAGTGACTCTATAAACAGAAACCGGAGGAAAGAAAATGTTATATGGTAAAATTGTTTTGACTTTGTAGGAAAAATGGAAGCTGACTCTGATCAAAATATGTATAGCTTGGTGCAGCCTTTATGGAAAATACTATATAGAGGCCTCAAAAAAATTGAGAAAAGGGGCCTCCCTGGTGGCGCAGTGGTTGAGCGCGGGGTTGCCAAGCTGCCCGCAGCCTTGCAGAGCCGGTTCGATCCCCGGCTGCTCCCCGGCCACTGGAGGAGGGTCCCACATGGCGCGCAGACCTCTCCTGCCGCCCGCTGCTCCCCTCAGCAGTGTACTTCGGTCCTTCTGCCTGCTCTGCTCCCCGCTCTGGCTCTGGTGAATTCTCTCACCCTCCCGCGCTTCTGACTGTACCCACTGCTTGTATAAATAAATAAATAAATAAATCTTTAAAAAAAAAAAAAATTGAGAAAAGAAAGTCCAAACAACCCAGTTATCCTATTTCTGGACATTTACCCAAAGATTAAAAAATACTAATTTGAAGAGAAATAAAAACCCCCATGCTCATTACAACACTATTCACAGTAGCCATGATTTGAAAACAGCCTACATTTTCACCAAATGTAAGTTGGATACATTAGCTAAAGAACATGTAGTATGTATGTAAAATGGGATACTACTAAACTGTTTAATAAAAGATGAAATCGCTTTTGCAAACACATGAATGGACCTAATGGACACTCATTATACTTAGTGAAATAAGTCATAGAGAGAAAGAAGACAACCACTGTATGTTTTCACTGGTATGTGTTATATAGTAAAGTGAAGCAAATAAATGCAATAAATAAAACAAAAATAAACTTTTATACTCTAAGACTAAATTAGTAGTTACCAGAAGAGTGGGGAGAAGGATGTTGGGTACATCAGTAAAATAGGTCAATTGAATGGAGAAAAATTGAATTGAATTGTACTTTTGTTGGGAAAAATAATATAATGTAAATGGACTTTGATTTATAGTGATACACACTTGAAACAACATGGTGTGATTTGACCACATGTGAAATATATAAAAGAATAGTTGAACATCAATTAAAAAAATTCTGGAAAAAGAGAGAGAGTAGAAAAATTGTACTCACTTGTAACAAGTCTCTTAACTTGGCATGTGAGAGTGGAAGAAAAATTTGATCAATTATAAATGATAAAATATAAATATAAATACAAAGAAATGTCACCTACTCCTCTGGGCTTTTCTTATGATGTTAGATCAAATTTAGCATCAGACAGATTAGTGGGTAAAAATAAAGATATGTGCACATGAGAAATGTACATAGATGTGGATTCCAAAGGTACTGAGGTAAAGTTAAGAACTTGATCATAAAAAGTCGTACATTGGCACTTAATAAGAATGAAGAGGAATGTGAAAGGCTCAGTTAACATTTTTTTTTTTTTAAGATTTATTTATTTATTTATACAAGCACTGGGCACAGTCAGAAGCGCAGGAGGGTGAGAGAATTTGCCAGAGCCAGAGCAGGGAGCAGAACAGGCAGACTGAGGAAGAAATACACTGCTGAGGGGAGCAGCAGGCGCCGCAGGGGAGGTCTGTGGGCCATGTGGGACCCTTGCCAGTGGCAGGGGTTCGAACTTGCGCTGCAGAGGCTGCGGGCAGCTTTTCAGCTCGGTGCTCAACCACTGCGCCACCCCGGGGAGGCCCTCAGTTAACTTTTAAATCTAATCAATCAAGATATATGTCTGTAAGGAAAATGATTTAAAATGAGGTTATTTTTTACCTTCCACACAACAGTCAGCCCATACCTTAAATACTATGTTTTCCATTTGGACATTTGCAACAATGTATCACTGGTTGGGTAGGTTAATTGTATGGTTAGAAACCTGAATGTTTTTTTTTTTTCCTTCTTTGTTTTTAAAAATGTTTTATCTGAGATTTTTTTGTTGTTGAGGGATTTTAAATTACTTTAATTTTTAAAAAAAAATATTTATTTATTTATACAAACACTAGGTAAGGTCAGAAGCGCGGGAGGGTGAGAGAATTCGCCAGAGCCAGAGCAGGGAGCAGAACAGGCAGACTGAGGAAGAAATACACTGCTGAGGGGAGCAGCAGGTGCGACAGGAGAGGTCTGAGCACCATGTGGGACCCTCCCAGGGGGCCGGGGGTCGAATGGCGCTGCAGAGGCTGTGGGCAGCTTCGCAGCCCAGCACTCAACTGCTGCACCACCAGAGGAGTACCTTAAATTACTTTAATTAATGCAATATTGTTTACTGCTTCAGTATTTTTCTGGAATCAGTTATATTTTATTTTTATATCTGTCTACTTCATTTAAATTTTCGACTGTGTTAGTGTGCAATTGTCATAATACTCTAATTTTCAAAACCTACTACATCTGCAGTCATAGCCCATGTTTCAATGTCAATACTTTCTCAAATTGTATTATTTTTTCAAAAATTTGTCTTATTAGAATTTATGATTTTTCCCTTAATTGTTTGGAAGTTACACATTATTTCTACAGTTTGTATATTCATTGTTTTTTTCTTGACATTTTAAATGAGATGGTTAGCCTTAACTTATAATCTTTTCTAGTACTGTAACAGGGTGGTCCCCAGGAAAGGGGGAGGTTCCAGGTTTCCTGTCCCACCCAAAAGAGGTGTGGAGCTGAACAGGGAGAGAGGAAGCTGCAGAGGAGACTGAGGAAGGAAGGAAACAGGACGGAGAGCCAGGAGACCTGAAGGAGACACATGGAGCTGAGAGACACATGAAGAAACTGCGCTTGGCTTTTGGTCATGGACTCATTGACATAGATGTGGGTGGGAGACCCGTGGGGAGGTGACAATGGCAGTTTTTATCTTAATTGTCATTTTGCTCTTTTCCCTCCAGACTTTTCTGGTGATTTCTGATCCTTTTCTGTGGGTCCCCACTGGAAGATACTTTAGACGTGTGACAGCCTTTGGGGCCTTGTTCTAGGCTAATCCTGCTTGGGTGGACTTTTACCCACTAGGGGATGGGTAACTTTGGGTGCCTGATTTAGAAACTATATTCTTTGCCTTTATTATGTTATTTCCTAATTGTATTAAAGTTCCTTCCCATTAAAGTCTCATTTGTTTTGTGTTGATGTGGTGGATGGCAGAACCCATTTAGAGCAGGCAGGTTTGCGGGATCTGGGCTGCCCCTCTCCCTGCCCTGTAACAGTACCAGGACTGAAATTCCAAAAAAAAATTTCAACATCATGTCACATATTGGCATGCAATATTTATTATAATTCTTCTTTAAGCATTTCTAATTTCTGCTATGTTACCTCATTAATACATAGGCTATTAGGTATATAGTGTTTTGTAGTGCTTGTGGTTTTAAAAATATTATTTATGCCTGTTTTTATTTCATTTTTGTCAGATAATATGGTATATATAAAGCCAATACATAAAATGTGCTGACACTGTTCTATCATCACCTGCATGATCCTTTAACTTAAATGTTCCATGTGACCTCGAGGTGGTTTGATGGGTACATGTGCTATGTAAGATCATTATATTATATCTGTAAATGTGTTAATCAAATAGTCTATATCTATATAAGCTTACATAAGTTTATTTGCTATATCGATTACAGAAAGAGATATATTAACATCTTCCAACATGAGTATGGTTTTATCATTTTTTTTGATTCTGACTCTATTTCAAAGATATTTATTAATTTATTCCAGGTTCAGAACTGTATTTTTTTTACTATAAATATAAGTTCTCTAAAAATTATCTCTGAAGAGGCAATATTTTGTACATGATTTTTCACTATAATCTATGCAGTATCCAGAAATTTTCTGTTTCCATAAATATTTGTTGACTACAAAAATAATTATCTTGAGGAATTAAATGCTTTAAATTAATATGTTTTATTATTATATAACAACTTCAAGACACAAGAGTAGTATTTTATTCTTTTTAATGTAGTAACTATTTTGATTAGTAATGATTGATATTTCTATTTCTCTTACTTTTCCTTTTAATGTTTGTTATATTAAATATATTATTATTAATATCATATACATTGCTACATATAGCTGAAATTCTGTTAACTCATGTTAGTCCATTGATTGAGATTGCTCATTTATCTGCTTATCTTTATTTATTTGGTGATGTTTCATTTTCCACCTATTATTTTTCTGTCTTTTAAATTATTTCTAACTTATTTAATTTTGCTTCTTTTTATATTATTTTATTTCATATATTTTTTACATAATTTTCATGTTTGTGCAATGTATGCATTTTCTCAGTTATAGTCCCTGTGAAATTCCTGCCACCCATTCACCCGTGTACCATCACCATGGTCCCTTGTGTTCTTCCCATCCCTGTTTTGATACCTCCCTGCAGAATGTCTCTGGTTTATAGTTGCCTGTTGATTTTGATTTTTACTTTTTTTTTTAAGGATTTATTTATTTATACAAGCACTGGAGTACAAGCCAGAGGCACAGGAAGGTGAAAGGATTGACCAGAGACAGAGGGGGAACAGAATAGGCAGACTGATGGAATATACTGCTGAGGGGAGCAGCAGCAGGCGAGACAGGGGAGAGGTCTGCCACAACATGTGGGAATCTCCCTGACAGGCCATGAATCTAACGGGTGCTGCACAGGCTGCAACAGCTTTACAGAGCTGCGCTTAACCTGCTGCACCACCGGGGAGGCCCTGGTGACGCAGCGGTTGAGCGCTGGGCTGCGAAGGTGCCCGCAGCCTCCGCAGCGCTAGTTTGATCCCCTGGCTTACCTAAAAAAGCAGGACTGACAAAAGATATAGAGTAGTGAAATTTTCAAGCTCGCTAGGGGGAAATACTCTAATCAAGATAACATCAGGGCCTCCCCGGTGGCGCAGCGGTTGAGCTCTGTGCTGCGAAGCTGCCCGCAGCCTCTGCAGCGCCGGTTCGATCCCCGGCCCCAGGCTAGGGTCCCACATGGTGCGCAGACCTCTCCTGCTATGTCCGCTGCTCCCCTCAGCAGTGTATTTCATCAGTCTGCCTGTTCTGTTCCCTGCTCTGGCTCCAGTGGATTCTCTCACCCTCCCACACTTCTGACTGTACCCAGTGCTTGTATAAATAAATAAATAAATCTTTAACTAAAAAAAAAAGAAAACAAACAAAACCAACTCATCTTTTAAAAAAAAGAACAACGATGTGAAAAAAAAATTAAAAAAATAAAAATAAATAAATTATTATTGAAGTGTCATTGTTTTACACCCTTACAATTTTTTTAAAGATGTATTTTTTGGGCATCCATGGTGGTGCAGCGGGTTAAGCACAGCACTGTGAATCTGTCCACAGTCCATGCAGGGCAGGTTAGATTCCAGGCTGGAAAAACCCACATGGCACAGCAGGCCTCTCTCGTGCCTCCTTCCTCTCAGCAGTGTCTTTGGTCTGTCTGCCTGTTCTGCTCCCTGCTCTGTCTCTGGTGAATTCTCTCACCCTCCCGCGCCTTTAACTGTATACCTGTTCTTGTATAAATAAATAAATATTTAAAAAAATAAAGATTCATTTATTTATTCAAACGAGAGCTGGGGTGCAGGCAGAGGTGTGGAGTGTGTGAAAAGATTCACCAGAGACAGATTGGGGAGCAGAGCAGGCAGATCTACTGAAATACACTGCTCAGGGGAACAGCGAGAGAGACAGGCAAAGTCTGCTGCACCATGTGGGTCACCTCTCTGGCTGGGGATCAAACTTGTACTGCAGGGGCTGAGAATAGCTTCATACTGTTGATGCTTAACCCATTGCCCCACAACAGAGGCCCCTATTTTTTGACACTATAGAATATTCTCTCTCAGGTGTAGTCACAAGAGCACTTCATCATGGACGATTTCATGCTCCTACACCATAGCCCATTGTAACATCCCCCATTCCCACATTTCTCCATTACTCAGCCCTCCTGCTCCGTCTGCCTCCCTGAAAGCCACAGGACTATGGTCAGTTTTCAAGATTTTTTTTTATTTTTAATTTTTTTTAAGATTATTTATTTATACAAGCACTGGGTACAGTCAGAAGTGCGGGAGGGTGAGAGAATTCACCAGAGCCAGAGTGGGGAGCAGAGCAGGCAGAAGGACCAAAGTACACTGCTGAGGGGAGCAGCGGGCGGCAGGAGAGGCTGTGCACCATGCAGGAACCTCCTCCGGTGGCCAGGGAGCAGCCAGGGATCGAACCGGTGCTGCAGAGGCTGCGGGCAGCTTCGCAACCCAGCGCTCAACAGCTGCACCACCGGGGAGGCCCTTAAATTTTTTTAATATATTTTTTTGAAGATTTATTTATTTATTTATACAAGAACTGGGGTACAGGTCAGGTTTGCGGGAAGGTGAGAGGATTCACCAGAGACAGAGCGGGGTATAGAACAGGCAGACTGACAAAATACACTGCTGAGGGGAGCAGCGGGCAAGACACAAGAGGTCTGCTGTGCCATGTGGGACCCTCGCCAGCCGGCCAGTATGGAACCGGTGCTGCAGAGACTGTGGACAGCTTCTCAGCACAGCACTCTGCTGCCAGCCCCACCAGGGGAGGCCCAAGATTGTGTTTTAAAATTGGTTTTTGTATGATGGTATAAACACCAGATTTATTTATTTATGTATTTATATATGTATGTATGTATATATTTATTTATTTTAAGATTTATTCATTTACGCATACAAGAGCACAGGCCAGAGATGCAGGAGGGTGAGAGGATCCACCAGAGACAGAGTGGGGAACAGAACAGGCAGACTGACTGAAATACACTGCTGAGGGGAATACTGGGTGAGATAGGAGAGGTCTGCATCGCCATGTGGCTTGCTCCCTGGCCGGGCAAGGATTGAACTCATGTTGCAGAGGCTGAAGATTGCTTCATAGTGGGGTGCTTAACGCCTTGTGCCACCAGGGAGGCCCTTGATACCAGATTTAAGCAGATTAAATACTGGGATGATCACTCAAGTCTCTCACAAAGTAAAATGTGCAATAAATGAGATTCATTGTATGAAACAATGATATTTTAAGGTTTATATATTTTGGTAACAAATAAAATGTATGCTGGATTTCAGGTAATGTGAAATTGCTTACCCCTCTGAGGGATTTTTAAACACAGGAACACTATCTAGACATAAGATACACTTATTTCATTTTTTTAAAGATTTATTTATTCATTTACACAAGAACAGGGTAGAGGCCAGATGTGCAGGAGGGTGAGAGGATCCACCAGAGACAGAGTGGGAACAGAACAGACAGACTGATGAAACACACTGCTGAAGGGAGCAGCAGACGTGACAGGAGAGGTCCGCTGTGCCATGTGGGACCCTTGCCGGCGGGGATCAAACCAGCACTGCGGAGGCTGTGGACAACTTCACAGCGTGGCGCTCAACCGCTTGCACCACCAGGGGAGGCCCTACACTTATTTCAATAAATGAACATAGGGCTCTAAGTCCAACTTCTGGTTCTCCAGTGAATAACTTTTGAGTAAGTAGCACACATACTTAGTTTGTCTTTAACTTACTAGTGTTCACTATAAAATAAAAGAAGGCTTTAGTAGTATTGACTTCATAAAGATGTCTGTGGCTTTGAAATTCTGATGTTAACAACTAATGGAAAATTTTGTCAATGTTACATATGGTTTTGGTTTTGTTTTCTATACCTTCTTGCATACTCTCAACACGTATTTTTTTTTTTTCTAGTATAGTGGAGATCCAGTAAGAATTTATTACATGATGAGAGATGAAAAAAATAGCAACTTTAGTAATATGATGAAGATGTAAAAGATGAAGAGGAAATAGCAGGGACAGAAGAAAATTCAGAAGGCAAGATTTTATTTAAACCTTCTATGGAAGACCTAAGCCTGGAATTAACCAGAAAGTGCACTGAACTAATTAATGATATACAATATCAGGAAAAACAAAAAATCTGAGATCATTTGTGATTTACATTCCTATGCTAAACTAGTAAAAGCCATTGCTGCTAGTTTATTTCTGGAAGACCAATGTTTGAACATGCTATGGAAGCATCTATACTTTCTAGTCAAGTTAAACACAAAAAAAGAAAAATAAATGATGAAGGCTAATAAATCTCATTATAGTGACTTCATAGTACTTCTTTTAGCCAAAATCTGTTTGTTGCTATACAGGAAAGTAGCTGAAAATACAAAAGTCTTCTGAGGAAATCAAAGAAATGCATCATTTTGACACAGATGGTGCAGAACACCTGTGCTCACCATAAAGACAATGCCAACTCCAGAGCCAAGTTAAGTACAAAAAAAAAAGAGGAAATTAAGGGGAAATCTATGCTTGAATTTGTTGTGACACCATCCTATCAAGCTTCAAAGGAAGTACAGAAGATGCGGAGAGAAAGTGTGGGAAGAGGATTATGAAAAAGAGATTAAAGGAAGGTCATGACTGAATTTAGACAAGATTCCAGAATATTTCATATACAAATGCACTACCAACATTTTAAAGGAGAAAAATATTAAAAATGATTTGGAAAATGAAATATAAAGTAAAAGGATTGAACTAAATTCAGATGTTTTTGATCTTCAAAAGCAAAATTAGTATCTGAAATCACTACTGAGAAAGGCTATATTTTATTATTTTTTTTAAAGATTTATTTATTTATACCAGCACTGGGTACATTTAAAAGCGCGGGAGGGTGAGAGAATTCACCAGAGCCAGAGCGGGGAGCAGAACAGGCAGACTGATGAAGTACACTGTTGAGGGGAGCAGCGGGTGGCAGGAGAGGTCTCTGAGCCGTGTGGGAACCTCGCCTGGTGGCCGGGGATCAAACCAGAGCTGCAGAGGCTGCTGGCATCTTCGCAGGCCTGTGCTCAACAGCTGGGCCACCAGGGAGGCCCAAAAGACTATATTTTAAATGTATACACTCAAGTTAAATTGTGAGGACATACATTTTAGGTATCCAGAGAGATAAGGAAGTAAAATACACAAAATTGCTATCCAGAAAGAATGTAAGGCAGATTTAGAAAATAAAATTGAAGGGAAAGGAATGCAAGCGAGCATGGATATTCCATATATGCTTCAGCCAAGAGGGAATCTGAAATCTCATCCAGAAAAATAATTAAGATGAAGCAGAGAGATGCTTTATAACTATTCTACTGTGGCAGATACTCCTGAAATTCGGAGAATTAAGACAACTCAACCAAACTTTAGTGGGATTTTATATAAGAAAGAAATAGGAGGGGGCCTACCTGGTACACAGAGGTTAAAAACATAGCATTATCAAGGTTATCTAGTTGGATCCTTGGCCAGTCAGGGAGCAACCCACATGGCACAGCAGATCTTTCCTGTCTCACCTGCTGCTCCCCTCAGCAGCGTATTTCAGTAGATCTGCCTGTTCTGTTCACCACTCTTTCTGGAGGATCCTGTCACTCACAGCACCTCTGGTCTACACCCTAACTTGTATGTATAAATAAATAAATTTTTAAAAAGAAAAGAAAGAATGAAATAGGAGCTGGCACAACAGTAAATATCACTCCAAAGATTATATGAGTTGAACAAAATCAACAGAATATTAATTCAGTGAGATACATAGAAGGAATAAAAAAGATAACAGTCATTTCTGATCCTCCAGAGATACACAGTGTCAAAAACAAGCAGAGAACTTCAGCAACCTCCCCTGTTGACAACAATGCTACAAAGTAACTTCAGTAAGTTACCTATAATAGTTTGCTTCCATAGCATAACAAACATCTCCAATGTAAGACATTGTTCTGGTTTTTGATTGATAAAGTGATATATCATAGCAATGTGAATTGACTGTTTTGTCCACAATAGCTAGCATAGAGCTTACCACCATATATCATTGATTAATAATTATTTATGAATTAGGATCAATGGACAATTGAAATATCATTCATGGAACATGGCCATTTATGTGTACTACAACAGTGTTTTCACTAAAATAGAATTCCCACTAACTGTATTTTGCAAAGTGTCCCTCTTTTCACTTGAGAAGAAAAAAAAGATGTGTTTGCACAGATGAATAGAGGAGAACGTATAAGAGGATTAGAAGTCAGGTATGAAACCTGGAAATATATATGCTACTTTCAACTTTTGCCCAAAAGGTTCATCTGAAGAGCCATTTCCATTTGAAAGTCACATTTGCAAAAGGAATTTGGAACTATAGTTATAAATGGGTATGATTTCATAATTTGTGATGCGATTTAAGAGTTCGGTAACAATTTTATGGGATTTTTTTAAATGTTTGAGGTTTTAGGGCCTCCCTACTGATGCAAGCTATGAAGTTGTCCGCAGCCTCTGCAGCACAAGTTTGATCACCCTGCCGGCCAGGGAGCTACCCACAGAGTGCAGCAGACCTCTCCTGACTCGCCCACTGCTCTCCTCAGCAGTGTATTTCAGTCAGTCTGCCTGTTCTGTTCCCCACTCTGTCTCTGGTGAATCCTCTCACCTCCCACACCTCTAGTTTGTACCCTAGTTCTTATATGAATAAATAAATAAACCTTTAAAAAATGTTTGAGTTTTTAAATGTATAATTTGTATCAATTGTGCTATATCATTTCAACTCTGAAAGTTTTAGAGAAACAACTGAAAAATTAGAATGTTTCTTTAACGTTTTCCTTCTTGCACATAAAGAGGATCTCTCTGTACTTTTTGTCCAAGGATGAAATTCAGGTTTTTCTCTTCTGTAAAGACAAAGCCAACATGTTGGCATTGCACAAGGCTAATTGTGCATTACATCAGACAACAAATTAGATATTGATAGAACTATTTTGAACAGTCAATTCGCTTTTCTGAAGACTACTATATTTACGCTATCTGGTAATATCAAAGCCCACAGTTAGAGAGTAGAGGAAGAAATAGTAATATAGGACTGTCTGTGTGGATTATTAAGTGTAACCCAAGTTCACAAGTCTTATACTTATTTAACATAATTTAGAGCTGACTTTCATAGAAATATGTGAAAGAAAATTAACACATCACCCATTCCTTTGTGTACAAAACTGCCCTTCTAACCATCCTTCAATCTGAATCAGGGGACAAAGCAGTCAAATTCTTAAAGATTTTCTGGAATGAAAAAAAAATAGTTCACAGAGGCAATCACAAAAAGTATATCTTAGAGCACAAAAAATAAACTAAATGTGGAGTAAATGATTCATTTCTTTAGGTGAATGCTTTTGGTAGGATATTCATCTTAAAATTGCTCAGAAAACCACAAAATATATCACTGTCCACTTCTAAATAATATGTTCTGAAATGTAATCAAGAAAGTGGAAGATGGTGAAAAAAATGCACTGTGATTTACACAATAGTTTCTGTTTTACTTTCTCCTCTCTTCTCTTACCCTCCATTTTATTATTCAAGAAATTTTCTCTAAGATTAATCAATCAGTTAATTAGAAATTTGTTTATCCATCCATTTATTCATGTAATTAATCTTTTTAAAATGCCAGTATGGGTGGACATTGTTGTGAGCACTGCAATATATCAGTGAGCAATACTGATACAAAATTTACCCCAAAGAGTCTACTTTCTGCTTGAAGGAGACACATAATTAGCAAATAAATGAAATACATAGGACATCTATAAGTGATCAGTACTAAGAAGGTATATGAAATTGGCAAAAAAGTTAGGAAATTATATTTACTAGTGAGAATACTAGATAAAATATAAGACTACTAAATTAGTATTTCCATTAAAAAAAGATTAACCATTTTCGTATAAGCATATCCCAAATATTTACCAAGATAAAAAAGGCCAAAATGATAGAAGAAAAGGTGATAATATTTTTGTTAGGACATGATGCTATAACCTCATATGATGTTGAAGAAAAAAGGAAATATTGTACAAGTTAGATTAAATAAGAAGATATAAAATGCAAATTAAAATTTTAGATATGAAAATTAAAATATCTAAGAAGAAACATGAATTGGATGTGGTTAATGACACAAAAGATATTCCTGAATAAAATATTGATTAAATTGAAGACACAAATATAAAAAAAAAATTCCACATAAACTATCAATAGGAAAAAAAAATGTATAGAATACCATGTTACCAACTGTGGGAGTAACCCAAGTGACACAATGTAATTATAATTGGTTTTCTTTTACCAGAAGATGCATTTAGGGCCTCCCTGGTGGTGCAGGTGGTTGAGCTCAGCACTGTGAAGCTGTCGGCAGCCTCTGCAGTGCTGGTTCCATCCCTGCTGGCCTCGGAGCAACCCACATGGCGAGCAGAACTCTCATGTCTCACCCGCTGCTCCCCTCAGCAGTGTGTTTTGTAGGTCTGCCTGTTCTGCTCCCCACTCTGTCCCTGGTGAATCCATCTGGCCTGTACCCCGGCTCTTGTATAAATATATAAATAAATCAATAAATCTTAAAAAAAAAGATGCATTTAATTATCAGAGTGGAACAAATAAAACGGCCAGTGGAAAAACAGCATGATCTGTGGATATCAGGCAGGTGACCTGCTTATGGGGTTGTTCCAGTTTTTACTCAGTGGGCCTTTAACCAAAATGATTGCAACTGTATAAACAGAGCCATGGATTCAATAACATGATTTTACCTTCCAAAGCCTGTTACTGCCAAGTGACTTATTTGTCAAAAGCAGAAACCAATGTAAGTTCCTGATATGGCAAGATTTCATGGTATAGGGGTGAGTGGAACTAACATCTATGGGCAAATTAATTACATTTTAATGACATTTTAATTCTTTCATGATGGAGAGGGCAAACATCTGACATCAGTAGCTGAGACACCCATTCTGGATATGGATTTGTCTTCCCTTCTCAAATTGATTCTGTAAGCACAGTTCTCATACAGTCATCAAATGTCTTGTTGGACATTATAGCATTCCATAGAGTATCATGTCAAAGCAAGGAAGCCATTTGAAGCCCAAGAAGAGCAGTAATAGGCTCATGTGTGTGTCGTCATTTATTTTATCTTGCGCCTCACAGTCAGAAGTGGCTGTCCTTAGTAAAGGTACAAAGACTTATTTTAGATAGTTATGACTCTTTTTGGAAAACAATGCCTTGAAAGTATAGAATTCTGCTTATAGGATATATTTTATGCTTGGAATAGAGATAATTTTATGATGCTACTTCCCCCATAGCCAAAATACATGGCTTCTGCATTCAAGGATTAGAAGTGAAAGTTTTTTCTCTCCTTCTTATGAGTAATTACACTTGTGGATTTTTGCTTTTTACTTAAGCATCTTGAGTTCAGCTGGCTTGAAAACTGTAGTGTCCGGGAGGACAATGCTTCTAACAGGAGAGATTAAATAGTTTTACTAAATCAATAGTTGAATTCTTCATCAGCCTATTTTGGCTTTCTTATGCCATTTGACCACAATGGTTAAAAAACAAAAGGAGATAATCTATGGACAGGAATTATTTATCTTAATCACCAAAGGGTTTATGGGTTTGCTGAGACACATTGGAGGTAAAGAGGACTATGTCTGAAACCAAGGTAATTTCCTGGGAAGCCTGTCAGCACTGACATGCCAATAGTACATGTTAACGAAAATCTGTAACAAACAAAAAAAAAGAAAAAAAGGTAAACTGACTGTGGTTTCTGACCACTTGGGCACAATTATGTGATCACAGGACCAACTAAAGGAGACAAGAACTGAGGTTCTCTTTGAAGGTAATATATTGAATGGCTAATTAAATGTGAAAGTCACAGAGATTAACTATAATCTCAGGACAAATCAGAAAAAAAAATGAGAATTGCAGTTGCTTTGCATATCTTGTCTGTAATGAAACCGTATTTTGTTGGAACTGTGTCTATTTATTTTGAAAACAATGAGACACTTTTTAGTTGTGGGAAATAAATTGCTAGATGGGAATACATTGTTATATTGTTTTGCTTAAACAACTTAAAAATGTATATGGGAGAGGGCCTCCCCAGTGGCACAGCGGTTGAGTGCTGGGTTGCGAAGCTTCCCGCAGCCTCTGCAGCGCTGGTTCGATCCCCGGCCGCTGGGCAAGGGTCCCACATGGAGCACAGACCTCTGCTGCCGTGCCTGCTGCTCCCCTCAGCAGTGTATTTCATCAGTCTGCCTGTTCTGTTGCCCGCTCCGGCTCTGGTGAATTCCCTCACCCTCCCTCGCTTCTGACTGTACCCAGTGCTTGAATAAATAAACAAACAAACAAATAAATAAATCTTTAAAACATGTATATGGGAGAGTGCACATGCAAGTTGATTAGCTAATAGGATGGGCAATATTAGATATCAATCAATTTCCTCTAGTTCCCAGTGATCTCTTTAGTTTACATTCCATGATAGGCAAGGGGAGTTCTTGGCAGATCTACTGAAATACACTGCTGAGGGGAGTGTGAGCACAAGAGAAGTCTGCTGAACCATGTGGGTTGCTCCCAGGCAGGCCTGGGCTCTAACTGGTGTTGTAGCGGTTGGTGATAGCTTGATAACACTGTCTTTAACCCATGTGCCACCAGGGAGGCCCCAGACGGGGTTTACTTATACACAGCAAACAAAACATGATTCATAAGACAATAGATTGCTAAACTGGAGTTCATTAAATGAAGAAACTTTTGCTCTTTGGAAGATAATATTTAGCGAATAAAAAAGATAAAGTACTAGTTAGTAGAAAATATTTGCCCTTGTCCCCAAGAGACCCGATGCTTGCTTCATGGCCTACACATTCGAGAGAGAGTCTTCGGGTGAGGAGGAGGGATAGAGGACAGGCCTGCCAGGCTCCTCCCCTGCTGGCACCCTCACTGCAGCCCCTTCCCTGTCAAGCTTTTCTGTGGGGTGGCGACAGCTCTGTGCTCTGCCGTCAGGCCTGCTCGTTACTGTGTTTGTCCGCATGTTGTAATTGTGCAAATAAACGCTCACTCCGAATTAGCCGTATATTTCTTGAAGTTTAATATTGTGTTTGTGATACTGAAGTATTTGCTTTAATTCTAAGTAAAAATTTATATTTTACTTTTTTATTGCTGGTTTAAGGTGATTCAGATTATCCTTGTACTTTGAGGAGTTTCTTATTTGAAGTCTTTTGGAAATAATCCTAGGTCTCTTAACTTGGAAAGATAGATACTAATTACTACTATCAAAATTCTGAATAAAGTGATGACATCTCCAAAAAAAAAAAAAAAATTCTCAAAAATCATTAACAAGAAAACAACCTAATATACAATAGTTTACAGATTTGAAAGACACTTAACCAAAGATGATGGTGCAAATAAGCATATTAAAAGATGCTTAACATCATTAGTCGTGACGAAAATACAAAATAAAACCACATAATATAGCTCCACAAGACTTTCACATGCGTGCAGAGGGTAGGAGCCAGTGACTGCTGAGGAGGCAGCCAAGGAAGGAGGCACTGAGGCACTGGAGGGGGAGAGGAAGGCACCCAATTCCTCCTACTTACTATCTTCCTGGGCTAGGATGGCCCCTATACCCTCACACACACATCCAGCACAGCTCCCCACCCCTCCTTTCCATGACCTCCCACCAGACGCTGTTTTGGGGAGGAGAAGCTTCCTCTTCCTAGAGCCAGGCTGTTTTCTGAAGTACTCTTCCAGAAACTTGCTAAGTAAAGGCTAAAACTAGACAAAAGTGGTCATCTGTATCTCTCATAGGTTTAAACATCCCGTGGACAAAGGAAGAGCTACACTAAGAAGTACAGGAGTCCAAAAAGTAATTTTTGTACACCTAATTTGTGTGAGATATGTCACTAGACCCCAGGTCCAGCCCTCAAAATCTTTTAAATTAAAAAAAAAAAAAAAACAAACAACATGGTATGATACATCACTTAGTCATCTAATAACCAAGAAATTCATTCAGGGTCTCCCTTGGTGATGCAGGCGTTTGAACGCCACTCTGTGAAGCTGTCTGCAGCCTCTGTAGCGCCAGTTAGATCCCTGCCAGCTGGCGAGGGTCCCACCTGGTGCAGCAGACCTCTCCTGTCTGGCCCGCTGCTCCCCTTCGCAGTGTATTTCATCAGTCTGCCTGTGCTGTTCCCCTCTCTGTCTCTGGTGAATACGCTCACACTTCCGTGCATCTGGCTTATACCCTGGTTCTTGTATAAATAAATAAGAACATCTTAAAAAAAAAAAATCACTGTTGGCTTTAAAAAAAAAAAAAAAGAAGGTCATTCAGTTTGTGAGCCAGTCATCTGATAAGGAAATTTTTTTGGATTTGAACAAGATGACAGAGATGACAAAAGTACAAAAGAGAAGTATTATGACAGCATAAATGCACTGGAAGGCATCACCTCAATACGTTTAAAAACAACATACAATGGAGGGGCTGTAGGCTCTGTGAGATGGTGCCACTTGCTAGTGTTAAGGTCTGACAAAAGATGTGACTGATCTCAGTCAGGAAGAGAAGAAATTAGATGAATTTATCTAAAACTGCTCCCTGAACTCAAAATATTAACCAAGGATTCAGCAAACCACAGATTATCTTACATTACATAACATGATATTGTGAAAATTACTGGCTTTAAAGGCCAAACTGTTATGGTTTTGTAAGTCCCTCCAGAAATAATACTTAAAGAGGCTGACCCAATGGACCACTTACAAATCTAAGGACACACTGAAGTTTGTGTCCAGAAGACAGTGGAACACACAATATAATGAAAATAAATTCCCCAGACTGCAATGGGAATATTTTTAAATCAATTTTCAAAGACTTGGCTTCAACCATGTCAGGACATAGTGATTGTTGGATATCTAGGGCAAATCTTTCCTTTTTGTTCTCCTGAGTCAAATTTTTACAATGGATTGAGCACCAAATTCCATCCATCTGGAGGCATCTCCCTCTTCAATTTCAAAAAGACTATCTCCTAGGCCTTGGAGAGGAAGAAGAAGGTGTCAGTGATCTCTTCGATGCTTATGATTTGGAAAAGCTGCCACTGATGAGAGATTTATGTACAGTTGTTTGTATTTTATGTAAATTTCCTTAATGAACCGGTATTTCCTTTTTAATCCTGGCAATAGAACACCTGTTATGCAGTGTTGTCCCTTCATACCTGCTTCCTCCAAGAAGGTATCATGATGTTTAAAAACTTCAGAATGAAGCTGATATTTTAATAAATTTAATGTTTTTGTTGTCTAAATGCATAGGTGCAGACTCTCTTTTAGAAATCCCTACATTGTCCCAGGCTCCAAAATCTCCTGAATGAATCAGCAAATTAGAAAATGTGCAATCAGATGTCTCTCATACTTCTCCCTCCCTCCCTCCACAGCAAGATTGTCTTGCTGGTAGATGGGCTATAGAATGAAATGTGTCCAGCTGGCCCACTCAAGAACAGCAATCTTCCTTAACAGCATTTCAAGCAGTGCCTTCTCCACAGAATGAGTGTCTTTGGGGTCTGCTACTATTAAATGAAATTGCATGAACTGTAAATTTGAACTTATGCAAAAGTATAAAATGGGTTTCTTAGCTCTTCTTAGGAATATTTAAATTATTCTCATCATTCCATTTGAGTTACGTACTTTGCGTCCTGCTAGGTCAAGGAAATCTCCCTTCACAGCCTGTTGTGTAAACAACCCAATTTTAAGTATTTGTGGCAGATGCAGATGAATAGACTGAATTCTAAGCTGTTGTGAATTTTCTTGTATCCAGAAATCATTCCTATTTCCCCACCCCCTCACAAACATATTTGTAATCTTAAAGTTAATTTTTAGCAAATATCTACTTAGGAGTTCTTTGTAGACTGATTCAGATTTTTTTTTTATTTTTAAAATGTTTAAAATTTTGTTTTTTCATTTTATATATTTTTACATCATTTTTCATTTTTGCACAATGTATGCATTTTCATCTTGGTTATGTATGCATTTTCATCTTGGTTATAGTGCCCATACAATTCCCATCCCCCCATTAGATCTTTTTTTTTTTTTAACTACCATTGAAGCATTCTTGTGGTACCCATCATTATTACAATTAATAATTTGAAGTTTTTTTTTTTTTTCCCTTTCTCTCATTTGAGCTATTTAAGCAGAGATAGAAATTTTACTGATCAGGGCATGTTAACCTATGTGACCCAAGTTTTAACACATTCTGTAAAGACACATCATCCCATCTTGCTTTTGTTCCCAAGATGGGGAGCTTGTGGTAAATTGGGAGTGGGGCTCACTGATATGGGTGGCTCATTTAAAAAGACAACCAGGTCAGATCCTGAGGAGCAGCAAGTATGAATCCCCCCATCCTTGGGCTTCCAGGCTCCCCACAACCAGGGATGGGGCTTTCCTACATTCTCTCGGGGAGACCACTAAACAGGATGTGGTGAGATATAATGGACTGTAAGGAGAAAGAATCCCTGTTGCATGAAAGTCATTGAGTTAAGGGAATTTACTTAAGTTGATGAAAACAGGGAGCTCACATTGAGTCACAGGCTGACACAGCCCTGTTGGAATCAGCCCCACTTCCTCTAGGATGGAGGAAATTGGATCAAGGGAAGACAAGACACAGAGAATGAAGCACCAGGATGCCAAGGTTGCTCCGATTTTAGTTGTCAGGAACAGTTTCTGCAGTCAGAGGATTTGTGTCAGTTGCAAATCTTACCAGTGATGTCCAGAGGGATTTCCCATTCATCTATTAGAATTTCCCACTGGGAACATGGCATAGTACATTGATGAGGTTAAATTAAACTTTAAAATTAAATTGAGTCCTGAGCTGGCACCCACATTAGCCCCCAACAACCGGCAATGTTTCCTGTGTCACAGCAGCCCCCATCAGTGCCATCTACACCTGAGCCACCTGCAGCTCTTGCTAAGTGAAAGAAAGAAATACAAGACAAGGGCCTCCCTGATGGCACAAGGGTTAAGTTTCAGCACTATGAAGCTATCCACAGCCACTGTAGCAGGATTTCAATTCCCGGGCAGGGAGCTAACCCACATGGCGTAGCAGACCTCTCTTGCCTCACTTGCTGCTCCCCTCAACAGTGTACTTCAGTGGATCTGCCTGTTATGTTCTCCATTCTGTCTCTGGTGAATCCTCTCTCCCCCCACACTGCTGGGCTACATCCCAGTTCTTGTATGCACAAATAAATAAATCTTTCAGAAAAAAAGAAACACAAGGCAAAGGAAACTAAATATAAAAGCTAGATTCCAGGTCCTGTCACTGATTTCTGCAGACAGTCTGCCTGACTTCTGTCCTTTCTTCCCTTGGTAAGTACTTTCAATAAACTTGCTTTATTTCTAACCTCTCAGTCCCTTTGGATTCTTTCACAATCCAGGATTCACTAACCTAGGCCCCTGCCCACCACATCATATGGAAAATCCATTCAATTGGATGCTAGGGACAGTGGAAATGAGGGATTCTTACAAAAAACAAACAAACAAATGAAAGACTCAATAGAATCAGTTAAATTGAAGCATCAGGTGATTTACACCGGGGTAGGCACATAGTAGGAATTTGATTCACATGCATTTTATGGAATTGAAACTATCCCCTTAGAGAGAAAATAACACAAATGACAGAAGTTCCAGCCTGTTTACTCTAGGTGGATTTCCAAAATACACAAAGTAGTGCTGGTGTCAAAACAAATTACACCAGAGTTCTAAATCGTTGGTGTCAGTGTGCATGGGTGTATGTTTGGGAAGAAAAGCAAAGGTGCAGATAATCTTCCTTGATCTTCTTTAGTCTCCATCCAGAACCTCCTCTCCTCACACATTCTTGTCTTGGTAGAAAGTATTGGTGTGGGATAAAATATGGGAGATAAAACATGGGAGTGGGGAAGGGAGGGGGGATTTTGTGTCAAATCCTACTGAAAATGAACTTTGGGGTTTTATCCTGTGTGTGGAACGATTCATATAAAGCTTTGTTACAGTTTCTATATTAACTCATTTGGTTAGCTGTCTCTGTTTCCAGCTTTGTGCAATTAGCTTTACCAGTTGCACAAAGCTGATTTTCCACTCTAAATACTGAACTCACCTAGCTTGGTGGTTATGGGCTTTGACCAATTTCCTGTAAATCATTTTCATAGTCTATACTCATATTTACTGTTTTAAAAATGAAAAGAATACAAATTGGCTTAAATGTTCTTCCATGCATGAGTTTCTTCCAGTCAATTGGTGTACATTAGGTGTTTACCATTAGGTGTAATTAGATGCCCATACTATATTCTGTGTTTTCGTTTAGACATAGCATCTGACACACAAGTGGGTTAGTGGTACAGTATTTGTATTACTTTGTATACTATGCAGGGTTCCTGATACCACAAAGTTGTTGCTATTAAATATCTAACATGAAATGTTTAAGTGTTAGACATAGGTGAATTATGACTGCATCAGCTTTAGAAAATTCAATGACTAAAGGGTAATACATGAGCTATCAAACAGTGTTAGGTGTGTGGTTATATGTAGAGACTAGTGCATAGTGATCATTTTATTTAAGTTGATATGTAACCTACCCATGTTTTCATTATCAACTTTGTACAAAAATGTCAATTAATTTGCCTTGTCAGGGCCTCCCCAGTGGCGCAGCAGTTGAGCGCTGGGTTGCGAAGCTGCCCGCAGCCTCTGCAGCACCGGTTCGATCCCCGGCTGCTCCCCGGCCACCAGAGGAGGGTCCCACATGGCGCGCAGACCTCTCCTGTCGCCCGCTGCTCCCCTCAGCAGTGTACTTCGGTCCTTCTGCCTGCTCTGCTCCCTGCTCTGGTTCTGGTGAATTCTCTCACCCTCACTCGCTTCTGACTGTACCCAGTGCATGTATAAACAAAACAAACAAATAAATCATAAATAAATAAAAATACATGCTTCTTTAAAAAAAAAAAATTTGCCTTGTGAGATATTTTATAGTTGGTTTGTAATTTTTTAAGTGTTGTTTTACTTTTATTGTTGTGCTAGTGGTTCTTGTTTGCATTTTTTTGGTTGTAAATGTAGATATATAAATATGATTTTGTTATAAATATAGATATGTAAATATAATTGCAGTATTTAAAGCTTTCAAGTTCAGGAAAACGAAAATCAGAATTCAATGTGTCTGTAACAACCTGTGTAAATGTGATGAGGAATTTGAATGAAGACGCCTTAGTGGCATTTGGGTGGTAATTTTCAGATTGTGGGTATTTCTTTTCCTGTAAGATATGATTTTGCCAAAAAGTAGTATTTCTCCCAAAATAGGTTTAGTTTTGTGTTGTTTATGAGTTTAAAAAAGGAAATATATAACAAAATATAAAAATGTTTTTGTTGTTCAGTTTTATAAATAGATTTGTTACTGGGTAACAAGTTCTCCACTGTGATCTTACCACTTCAAATGGGTGCATTTTGAATTTTGCAGGTAAAAAATAATATATATATATATATATTTTTTTTTAGGAAAAAAGTTAGCTCTACAAACTTATCAGAAGGTCTAAAATGAAGAGGTCTAATCAGATCAAGTGTTGCCATAGAAATGGAATAAAGGAAAATTGATAAATTTTAATTGTATTATAAATTTGAAATAAAGTTTGATAACTTCTTTGAAAAATTAAACATTCAATAACATATCACCCAAACATTTTAATTTATATTTATACAAAAGAAATAAAAGTGCATACAGATACTACACCCAAATGTTCTTAGCAACTTTGTTTGCAATAATCAAAACCCAGAAATAACTCAAATATCATTCAACAGATAAAAACATAATTATATTGTGGTACTTAGAGTAAAGAAGAATAAATTGTTGGTAAGTGTAACAATATGGATGAATCTCAATATAACTAAGCTGCTGAATGCAGCCAGATGGCAAGGAGAACATACTATATTATTCCATTTATTAAAAAAAAATTAAAAAAAGGAAACTAATCCATAGTGACTAAATGCAGAATAACCATTGTCTTGGAATGAGATGGAAGCAAAGATGGACTGAAGACAAAGATTATAAGGAAGCCTCAGGAAACTTCTGGAGGTAATGAATAAGATATTATTGTGATTCCAGTGAGGTGTTACTGGTGTAAAATATGGCAAAACATATGTATCATACATTTTACTTTTTAAATTTTTAAAGATTTTTTTTTTTTTCATTTACTCACACAAGAACCAGGGTATAGGCCAGAGGTGTGGGGAGTGAGAAGATTCACCAGAGACAGAGTGGGGAACAGAACAGGCGGATTGACTGAAATACACTGCTGAGGGGAGCAGTGGGCGAGTCAGGAGAGGTCTGCTGTGCCATGTGGGTCACCTCCCTGGCTGAGGATTGAACTCTCACTACAGCAGCTTCAGATACCTTCATAGTGCTGCGTCCTTATCCTGTTGTGCCACCAGGGATGCCCCTACTTTTTAATTTTTTTTTAATCCAAATGGGCAGATTTATTATTAAAAAGGAATGAAATAAAAGGACACTTGAGACACAACCAGACAGAAGGAGCTGTTTCTGAAAGGAAAATGGCTTGTTAAAAGAGACATCTGCAATGTCACAGGTGATCAGAAGAGATGCATAGCATGCATTTTATATATGCAAAGTCTATTATTTTAAATTATACCTCAGTATAGCAGCTTAAAATCATCCAGAATATAATAGCAAAGTCAGCATAAGTATTTAAGACAGAATGGCAACAGATGATTACAAAGAAAAATAAAAATATGGTTGTGTTAAATTTTCCAGGAAAGAAAGTTTTTTATAAAGAAAAATGTCATAAAAATTGTAGAATATTGTTGGGAGACAAGAAAGAGAAAGAGCTAAAAACATTAATCACATAGAGGACACAAGTTCCTTAAAATTAATTGATCCACTAAGTGGTGGTGGCAGAAGGCCTACTATATAGAATTGTGTGAGGAGGGGAGACAATATAGTAAGTCAGAGTGAAGCCAATTATTCCAAAAGTCTGTGAATGGTAAAAACTGAGAGCTGGATATGGAAATTTGTTGTCCAAATGTGTTATCTTCAGATGGAGAGATTAAAAATATTTCAGTACTGATGAAAAAAGACACACAATCTGTGGATATAAAGAGAAGGGATCATGAATAGACACCCGGAGAGCAGGAGAGATTAAGTGGTAAGGGTCCTACGTAGTGAGAAAGCAGAACTATGGATGATGGGGCTGAGAATGTGTGAAGGTATTTGATTAGAAAGCTCTTGCTGAAAAAGTACTGGTCTGTTTCACAGCAAGATGGGCTAAGGAAGATTTGGTGAAATGAGGATGTATGCATCCTTAGAGGTCTGTTGGGATTTTGCAGTGCTAGGCCCAGACTTGACAGAGAGTATGAATGGAAATTGGAAAGTAGAACTTGGCCTTGTTTTTTAATTCTTGGTGTTCTAGAGCTCTTTTAAAACTTAATTTGAAGCAGCATAAATCTCTTAACCAATATTTTGGGAATGTGTATCTTCTTCTGCTATCTCAGTGCCTATCTGTATCCTTACCATTTCTTCTGACCAAACTACATTCTCTGGTTCTTGGAAGACATTCAGCAGAGGATCATTACTGACTGGTCAACCTTGGTTTTAAATTTTGTTATTATTGTTTGTCATATAATGTCTGGAATCCCCAGAGAATCTAGCCTGTCACTTTTCAAATTTGATTTAAATAAATAACAAAATACTTCACACACATTTTTAAGGAGAGCTCCTCAATTTTCTGGTTCCTTTTCCACCGTGCACCTTTGTCATCATAGCAACTATAAGAACCTATATCCAACAAAACACTTAAAACAAAGTAACAGAAGAGGTTGGGACAGAGCTTTCTGAATTTTACCCTTTATATATATATTTTTTTTTCCTTCCACAATTGTTTGAACTATCATGAACTCTTCGCCACTAAGTATGTGTCAAATACTCTACAGAATCTGTTGCTTCTGTTACTTTTGGTAAAGAAGTAACCTAATAGTGGACATCCTAAAGAACATTCATTTTATATAGCATGTGGGGACATTTATCTCTAAAAATGTGACAAAAAGGATGATTTAGAACTTACATAATATGGTTTTGAGATTCTTACTGCACTTAATCAAGGGAAAAATGAGTACAAATTATCTGAACAAGATAAATATCTAGATAAAAGAAAGACAGTGGTGAAAAGAATTATCACTAAATATGTACTGCAGAGTGAAAGAAATAGAGACAGAAATCTCAAGCACCAAAAAAGATAAACTGTGCTCAACTAGCAGGCTCCCAATAGTTCATTCTCTGTGTCTGTGATATTAAAGATTCGACAGACATAGGGAAAAGAGATCTGAATTGGGAATCTGCTGATTTGGGTTCACGCTTGCCCTTTGTTATTAATTTGTTAAGTGACTGAGGATATATAATTGAATTTCAAATCTATAAAATGACAATACTTAATTTGTGTCACCATTTGTCAGTGATCTACATGAGGAAATTATGATGAGGATTTATAAATGTAAAACATATCACTTTGGCTACTCAGAAGATAACTATAAGAAAACAAATAAAATATCTTCTCAACAGAAATGCTTAAGGTACAGAGAAAACTATGCTTTACCTCAGGTATACGGCCTTTCCTTTTTGAAACTGATCATCTTAGATAATAAGATGCGATATAGCAAAGCAGGAGCAGCAGTTTTAAATTAGGAATATATGTCAGGCTGCTTCAAATATTAATCATAAATTAACAAAATTGTTGTACTCCAATTATGGTTTAAAAGAATAAGTTATAATATTAAATAAAATATTCTGGTGGACTTTTATGTTGCCTTTCTATTCATTTATCTCTTTATATTACTCAAAGTTATGCATTAAATAATGGCAAAATATTCATCAGTTCTCTATCTTTCCCCTGGTAATTTATTCATCCCAAAATCAGTTGAGCATAGCTGTCACAGTCTGGAAATGAGAAGATCACTGAGATATCAGTTTAGCAATTTCTCTGACTCATGGTGGCCATTGTATACTGTAATGTGTTTGACGAGAAACTCCCACTAAATACAATATCATAAAGACAGATTTTTAAACATAGTCAATATATTAACATTTCCAAGAAATAAATTTAGAGCATCTCTGGGATAGCTGACACAACCCTGCATTGTCAGATGCAGAACTGAAATGACTGTTTTACTTTATGATTTCATTAGATTTAAAATACATTTGTTTCAATTGTGCCTCATAAGAGTTAAAAGGGATTTGAAAAGCCATATACTCTCACAACATAGAAAAATTACCAAATGTTATTTTTAGACATTTATGTGCTCTTACTTTAATTGCTGTATGGAAAGAAAATAATACCGTATGTATCTTGTACTGATACAATCAAAATGTATTTAGCCTGAATGAAACTTTTCTTCTGGGAATTACATAATACTCTGTCCTATTTAACATAGCATATGGACACAGCATATACTATTATTGTAGTCTTCTTTTTCTATTAAAATGCTAATGAATAAAAAGGGATTTCATTTTTATTAAAGAGGGTAGAGGTACAAGTGTGGGAGAGTGAATTAAAAACAAACCTACTGGGAGAAGAGATAAAAATTCTAGACATCTGTGTGCTTTTTCCTCCTAAATATCAAACTCAGAATCATACATTCTCAAAGAAGGGGAATTTCAAAATGCAACAGAAAATGCATCCCAAACTTATAAAGTAAAAGCTAACATTTTCCTCATTTTATTCTAAGATATCATTGATATTCATAAAATCTACTAGGCACACATAGTGGGTGATTTTCTTTTTTGTTCTTTTTGTCATGAAAGGAATGTGTTTAAGAAAAATGCAAAACTAACATTTTCTTATTCTCAGCTCTTTTCATTATGCTTTTCTTTGCTGACTTGCCTTTGGCAAATTTAATATTCAATACTGACTTTTTCTGCTAGTAAAAATGCTTATGAATCTGATTCTACTTAAAATTATATACCAAGTCCATATATCCTTTTCAGATTTCAGGTTCATTCAAGCATTTCTCTTATACAGTCATTCAGATAGATGAGTACCCTGAAAAGTCATTATAAAATTTCACTTTTCATTATTTTTGTCAGAATGTTAGATACTGATACTCCATAAACTAGAAATGCTTTTATGCTGACTTTCAGCTAAATTGTGTGAGATTTTGGTTTTTTCATAGCCCTCTAATGAATATGAAGAACTGGACAGAAGGTGTGCTATTTATTATGGTTCTAAGGATGACAAAAAAGGAAGATATTACATATTTGGATGTCCCAACTGGACTTACACAAAGAATCTTACTTTCATAACTACACATTAATTATTATTAAACAATGACAATTCAAAAAATGTTTTGAAAACACAGATTAAAAACAAACATCATATAACCACATGAACTGTCCTATAGATATCACACTAATTCAAAATGTCCAAGAGAAATATATTTATTTTGGGCCGCCCCGGTGGCGCAGCGGTTGAGCGCTGGGTTGTGAAGCTGCCCGCGGCCTCTGTGGCGCTGGTTAGATCCCCGGCTGCTCCCCGGCCACCGGGGGAGGGTCCCACATGGCTTGCAGACCTCTCCTGCTGCCCACTGCTCCTCTCAGCAGTGTATTTCGGTCCTTCTGCCTGCTCTGCTCCCCGCTCTGGCTCTGGTGAATTCTCTCACCCTCCCGCACTTCTGACTGTACCCAGTGCTTGTATAAGTAAACAAACAAATAAAATAAATAAATAAATAAATAAATAAATAAAAATTAAAAAAAAAAAGAAAGAAAGAAATATATTTATTTTCTCTTCCAATATTTTCTTATTCTATATTGCCTCCTTTGGCAGATAATATGTAGAAATCTTGTAAACTCCAAACAAGAAAACTGAGAAACATCTTATATGAATCCTTCCGATCCTATACCTGACAATTCAGCAAATCTCAATTACTTTAATCATTTTGTTATGGACTATTCCCTCTGCCATGTCATAACTTAGAAATCATCCATCTACTACTGGCAAGAGACCTCTGTGACTAAAGTCTCTTCTTTAACTTCTCATTGCTGGAGAAAACATCAAACCCTCAATCAAGACAACTGAAGCTGGTTTTTTTTTTTTTTTTTTTTTTTTTTTTTTGATTTAAGGTCTAACTCCCCAAACATTTTCTTTTTCCTTTTTTATTTAATGCTTAATAAGGCATATTATTTTTAAAAGATTTATTTATTTATACAAGAACTGGGGTGCAAGCCAGAGGCACCAGAGGGTGAGATAATGCACCAGAGACAAAGCAGGGAGCAGAACAGGCAGATGGACTGAAGATACTGCTGAGGGGAGCAGCAGGTGAGGCAGGAGAGATCTGCCACGCCATGTGGGTATCTCCGTGCCTGGTCAGAAATAGAACCCATGCTGCAGAGGCTGCGGACAGCCTCACAGCGATGTGCTCAACCTGCTGTGCCACCGGGGGGCCCCTCCCCAAGCATTTTCCACAGCCTTAAGTTTTATACTTCATTTTATACTTCAATATACTGTGTTCATTTTATGCTTTCCTGTTTTCACACTACTTTCACTTCTTTTAGTTTTGTTATTCTCTTCTACACAAGAAAATAAATATATACTCACATTTCAAGTGAGGCATGGTGTTGTCTAGGAAATCTTTGTAATTAACTCCCATATGTGCAACCACTTAACTTCTGACTTAACTCTGAAAAATATATATGCACTTGCTTTTTGCATTTTATCTTCTATTTTATACAAACACTTACAGTAACCTCTCCTTCTGAGTTCCTGGAAGAACAACAGAGTGGGATATTCATATATCTATTTTCACAAAGTTTATGAATGGAATGAGAGAACTTCCAGCAAAAATGTGATTCACATGATACGAGTAGGCAAATATTAGTATATCAAAACCATAAAGAATGACTTAAGATAGAAGAAAGGACAATAGTTATTGAAGGCTTATTATGCTGTCTCCTTTGGATTGTAATCATTCTATAGGTTGCATGTATTAAGAAACCCGTTTGCTTATTGCAGACTTAGCTAAGATAAGTGAATTTCTTTCTTTGAGATCTGAGAAAATATTCCTATAGTAAATATGGTAGGAAAGTTATCTGTTAATGGACTCTTCAAGATTTTCTGACTTGGATGGATTTGACCATAGCGTAAAGCACTTTCTTAAGTGCTCTCTCTGGTTTTATCTTAATTCCAGCTCATTTGACATTTTGGTGCACCTTCTCCTATCTTTTGACAATGATTAATAGGCTTGCTTTTATTTTAATTTTATACAATGTCACACTCCTAATTTTCACAAATAGATAGGTAGATAGATAGATAGATAGATAGATAGATAGATAGATACACACACACACACCACACATATATGGCTTGGCTTAACAGGTGGAAGATATGTTTTAATTTAACCTATTTAGAGGTGCTTAGAATATACAACATTCTTTCATGGGTAAATATCAGGTTAAATAGGATAGTAACTCAAATGAGAACATTTTCACATACATTTAAATGTAATTACTTATTATAATAGGACATTTGAAAAGTGTCATTATTGAAAATAATGAGAGGAAGGGTGGGAAGAGGCCCCTGATGTCCATAGTGGGAGATTATGGTTGGTTGATGGTGGACATGCTATTGTAACATACCGTTGAAGAGTTGTAAACCTATACTACTAAATCATATACAACTTTGCAAGTCACTGTCACCTCAATAAAAACAAAAACACAATTTAAAATTTTGTTAGCTAAAAACCCATATTTTATATTTTTCATATTTGTTTGTCTTCATGGCATCTGAAAATGAAGTTTTAAATATTTTAGTCCAGAGTTGAAGTTAGAGATAACAGAAAAGCTATGATTTTAAAAAAGCTCAGTAGGAGTAGGGGGAGAAGAATGGGAGAAGAGAGCAAGATGGAGATGGGTGAAAGACTGAGGACACTTTGGTGCTTGGGGAAACTGTCATGATGGCACCTGAGGGGAGAAATATGATATTGTGAAAAAATAGACGAGGATGTTTAAAAAATACAATAAATAGAAAAATGCTATTTTTCATCTCTCCAAATTGTTTCAGGTCCTCAAAAAGCTTTGAAATAATTATTATAGACTATGTAAAAAATAAAATTTAATGTCCCAAAAGTTTCTCATTCTTAAACATATTTTATTTTATTTTAATTAGAGATTGGTTTTTAATTTATTTTTTAAAATAAAGTACCATTGTTCAACTGGGAAGGAATTCTAAATGGATATTTTGTGTTACACATGGAGAATGACTGATACATTTATTCATTCATTTATTCACAGACATCTATTTGGAGTTTACCATATTCCAAATGTTGTTTGAACTGAAATGCTTCATTGAAATGAGAAAACTATAGACAAGTTTATATTTTAGTCTCCATAAAGGAAAGTATAAATTAATTATATTATTTCTTTCACAAAGTAGTATCAGTTTACAACAATGTATGTGATTTAGGGGGTATAAATTCATACGTCTTCAAATACACCACTGAAACACCAATAATCGTCCACATGTGTCCATTACATTTCCCCTCTTTCTCCTTATCTACCATATCACTGGTAGCTTGAGTTCTATGGTCAGGTTTCCAGGGTTTCTTTTGCTTTGATTTTGTCTGCTCCTTTATTTTGTTTCTTTGTATTCCACAATGAGATAAACCAATTGGTATTTGTCTTTTTCCTTATGATTTTTTTTAAGATTTATTTATTTATACAAGCACTGGGGACAGTCAGAAGTGTGGGAGGGTGAGATAATTCACCAGAGCCAGAGCGGGGAGCAGAACAGGCAGATGGACAAAGTACACTGCTGAGGGGAGCAGCGGGTGGCAGGAGAGGTCTGCGTGCCATGTGGGATCCTCACCCAGCGACCGGATATTGAACGGCTCTGCAGAGGCTGTGGGCAGCTTCGCAGCCCAGCACTCAACCACTGTGCTACCAGGGGAGGCCCTCTTATGAATATTTTTTTTTTTAGCATAATCCTTCCAGTTCCATTCATTTTGACACAAATGATACGATTTTGTCTTTTCAACACACAAGAAAACTACAGGCCAATCTTCCCAATGAACACTGATGCAAAAATCTGAAATAAAATCCTAACCAAAAGAATCCAACAACGCATCAAAAAGATAATGCACCACGATCAAGTAAGATTTATTCTAGAGGCAAAAGGATGGCACAACACCTGGAAATCAATTAATGTAATCCAACACATCAACAAAAAGAAAAATAAAAAACATATGATCATATCAACAGATGCTGAGAAGACATTTGACAAAGTTCAATATCCATCTATGATGAAGGCCCTAAAAGTTCTCAGGATCGAAGGAACATACCTTAACATGATAAATGCCATATATGACAAAACAACAGCCAATATTGGTCTTTTAAATTTATTTATTTTTTAAAGATTCATTTTTGTATTTATACAAGCACTGGGTACAGTCAGAAGCACGGGAGAGTGAGAGAATTCACCAGAGCCAGAGTGCGGAGCAGAACAGGCAGAGTGATGACGTACACTGATGAGGAGAGCAGCAGTGCGGCAGGAGAGGTCTGTGCGCCATGTGGGACCCTTCCCAGTGGCCAGGATTGAACCAGCGCTGCAGAGGCTTTGGGCTGTTCCACAGCCCAGTGCTCAACTGCTGTGCTACTGGGGAAGCCCTTTTTTTTTTTTAAAGATTTATTTATTCATGTATTTATATAAGAACTGGGGTACAGACCAGATGTGCAGGAGGGTGAGAGGATTCACCAGAGACAGAGCAGGGAACAGAACAGGCAGACTGAAGAAATACACTGCTGAGGGGAACAGCAGGCGAAACACTAAAGGTCTGCCACATCATATGGGACCCAAGCCGGCCAGCCGGGATTGAGCAAGTGCTGCAGAGAATGTGGACAGCTTCAAGTGCAGCGCTCAACTGCCAGCACCACCAGGGAAGGCCCCAATATTATTCTTTTTTGAAGATTTATTTATTTATGCATATAATAGCTGAGGTACAGGCCAGATGTGTAGGGGGTTGAGAGGATTCATTATAGACAGGTGGGGAACAGAACAGACAGATTGACTGAAATGAACTGCTGAGGGGAGCAATAGTAGAGTCAGGTGAGTTCTGCTGTGCCATGTGGGTAGCTCCCTGGCTAGCTGGGGATCGAACTTATTCTGTAGCAGCTGTGGAGAGATCTATAGGCTGTGTCTTTACCCCTTGTGCAACCAGGAAGGGCCCAATCTTATTGTTAATGGTGAAAAACTGAAAGCCTTTCATTTAAGATCAGGAACAGGACAAGATTGTTCACTCTCAGCACTGCTCTTCAACATAATACTGGAAATCCGAGTCAGAGCAATAAGTCAGGAAAAATAC